>NC_065957.1:9624545-9931818 GCF_021464435.1 Cataglyphis hispanica | reverse complement strand
ATATATTATGTCAATAAAGTATCAAGAAATGCATAAGCAAAAGATGAGTCAAATATATATAATTACTAAAATTAAATATATAAAATTAAATATTCTTGTCAAATCAGATTTAAATAATAAATTTGTAATAAAACTTAAATAAATTTTTAAATAATAAAAATGTTGAAAAACTATAATAAATGAATTGAATGTTATAAATAGTTGAAAATAAAAGATTTCACGAATTAAATTTCAGAGACAAATAATAAAACAAATCTCTTTCCATCTTTTTTTATAAATTCTTCTATTTTTTTATACAAATTAATTCCATAATATTTTTTTTATAGTTCGGGATATTTTTATATAAAAATATTGCAATGTTAAAAAATTGTATAAAATGATGCGTTAAAATTTTCTATAGGGGAAACGAAATCGTCAAAGAATCTGTCATATATTGAAAATTAATTTGATTGAAGTGGAACATCCTACACACATAATGTGTTATATATCGTATACAATAAAAGGGGGCTTAGTATCGAGATGAATGCATTCCAGCCTTATCCTAATTTTATGCAGCCTAATCTTGCGTAAGAGACGCGTACGCGAGGCATTAAAGGGTCCCTCGTGCGACTGCCTTACACGGAGGGGGTCCTCGTAGGTCATTCCGAGAGATTTATGAAATCAATCAGGCGCGCCTCGACGAATGAATCGCCATCAAGGCATGCCTCAGAGAAAGCTTAAATGTCCCTTGAGAACTCGTTGATGAGAAAGATTGGAAATGAAGAGAAGAGAATAATAAATACTCGCAACTACTTCTACATATTTTTAGTTTACATCGTACACTTCGCGTAGTTACATGAATAAACAACATTTATCTCGTACGTTTATCTCTTCGAGTATACGCTTTTTTTGATAAATGAGAACTGTCAATTTCTCTTTTAATTTATATTAAAGACTTATCGAAAATTGAAGACCGCTGAAAGTGTTAGTTATTATACTTTAGGCGTAGCGGATAATATCCATAAAATTTGCAGAACAAAGGGGAAGTAATAAATAAAATTGATTTACTATTACTCTTTGACGAGAACAGGTGTTGCATGGGTACTGCGGTAATGACAGCTTCTCAATCTCCGTACGTGTTAATTTTTATGCGTCAATCATCATAAAACGCAAATAACTCACAGGATGAAAAATAACATAGAATCACGGCGCAAGTTATCATAATTATGCAAACACATTAACATTCCGTCTCTCGAGGCTCGCGCGTCGCCGGTAACAATTTACTACCAATGATCGCAACAAAATTGCGTTCATCGTGAAATAATAACTCGACTGATTTACGATAGCCGTGTGTAATCAGTTGTACCATGTGTGTCGCGGATATCCCTCTCGTAAATTGCGCCGCATTGATAATACAGGGCAATGAAATACTTATGTCGCACTGAAATTAGAAGCAACGCGCGCAAAAATAAATCTCGCCGTTTAACGATGTATAACGAAATTAAAAAGTAAATATTTGAGCGAAGTTAAAAAAATATGTCAGAACGTCTGTAAAGAGAAATAACTTATTGTTAGAGCTTTTTTTCTAATAATTTAATTGAAATGATACAAATCTCATTACATATCTATTTTATCTTGATAATCGATAAACGGCAAGAGTTTAAAACATTTATATTTCTTAAATTAAAAAAATCTATTTCACTTATCAAAAAGTTTGAAGTTTATAATATCAAAAAGTCATAAATTTAATTAATTTATCAAATAGAATTATAATAAATCTCGCGCGCGCGATTAATGGATTCTAAATTATGCTTCGTCAAAATTCGCTGATTAATGCGTATCATTTAAACAATCTATCTATCGTCTTTGTCTTCGGAGCTGAGTAACTATGGAACAAAGTCGATTCTTACTTTATCCTGTTTCGCCACTCTCCCCCGTCGAGAGCTAATTGTATCGTGCGCGAAGCGACGTCTCGCTTATAAATTTCCGTTCCCGGCATAAATTACCATCTGCTCCACGGGGCGGTGCTCGAATATTAACGGGGGACACGATTCACATAATTCTTAATCGTCAACACTGTTGCTGGCTCGCACATTGATACGAATCGTCGAGATCGCTCGTTCATTCTCGAACAAATCAGTTGCTAAGCACTTGGATCCACGATGCGGACAATGAAAATACAACCGTCTGATACAAATTTTATTGGTATGCGTATCTTTACTTGATTAACGTTGGGATAAATTGGACGCATCGATAATGCATATTTATAGCTGATATCAATGATGTATATTATTTTGCGATCAGATATTCGAAATAAACTCAATAAACGTACTGACAGAAAAAGAGATCATACACACTCTCTTTCTCTCTCTCTCTATATATATATATATTTTTCCAAATATATATATCAAATAATCATATGTAATTAATTTATGGAATTAATCAAGCCTACGTACACTTTATGATATGGATTATTATTCGTTTAAACCGATCAAGGACTGAGAGATATTTTCAAACTTGTTTATGACCTTGTTTATAACGCTCCAAATTTCTTACATAAATTTATATATTAAAGCAGTGTCGTACGTTGTAACGATTAGAAAGAGTTCTTACAATCTAATCGAGACTGATTCTACTCGTTATCTCGCAAGATCATTTAGCATCATTTAACTCGGATTGCGCGACGAATGCATTAAATCAAGCGCGAACGTGCGCGAGACCAGTTCGATGGACGGTGCAGATTGCAATTCCACGGACGTGTGTCGCGCGAGAGGTCACGACACACGTCTCATTGGTCACGCAGCATTTAGAAACGTCATAAACAGTGATTAGAGGCAGACTCACGGCGGCGCGTGGTTCAAGGATTTCTTGTGTTGCGACCACCGCCGCCGGCCGATATGAATTGCCGCTGTCTCTGACCGTCGTCGAGGAAACGACGTTCGACTTTCGACACCTAAATCGCCGTAACGGTTGTTTCGTACCGGTGCGACTTGTCTCCGCGGACAAGGAGTCGTTTGTTCCCTCGTTACCGGTCCTTTCGTTACCCATAATTCGTTATGCAATTCCTCTCGCTCGAAAGAAAGAGAGAGAGAGAACTCGGACACCGGAGACGAAACAGACAATCGCGTATCACGATGCCGCATAAAATTATTCGAGCTAGGATTCTCGGATATCATTGAAATTGATCAAATCACTGTTAACGCTATTATACAGCGTGCTAAAAAAAGCAGGCTATCGAGGAAAATTAACCCTTTCCATTTTTTATCGCTATTTCAAGAAGAAAAAGAGATATGGCTTAATATAAGAGCTCTAGAATTTTTTGTATAGAAAAATCTCTTTCAGTATAGAGTAAACATTTTTAAGACGAAAAATTTAGAACTGACAGTGAAATTTTGTAGTTGAAAATTTTAATTACATAGCTATATGCGTGTATCAAAATGCCCAATATTTATTACTCATTTTTCGGTAAGTTATATTATGATAAGAGACAAGTACTCAACATTCAATATTCACGATTTCCATATTATAGAATAATTTTGAACAATCTTTATATTTTTCAAGAAATAAATATACAATAATGAAGATTACTTGAAAGTTTGACGATTAAATACGATTAAAGATACGTTAAACAAAGCTTTATTTTAATACATTTTTTTAGTAACATATGTTACGCAACAAAATGCATAACATACTATTGCATATGTATATTCAAGAAATATCTCTTGCAAACTGAAAAAGTTGCTAATGTTTTTATTTGAAACTAATATAACTATAATATACATAACGAAAAAAATATATAAAGAAAAATATAATACTATTTAACATTTTGCAGAAAAGGAACCGACAAATATTTCTTTTTATGTTGATAACGAAATTAGAATCACAAAAAGGAAGAAAAAAAATGATAAGAAAACATATTTATCTTCTGAAATATTTTGTGTAACATGTAGACCTGGCATGAAATGCATCACAAACGGTAAACGACTACGATTTCTCTCAGCGACCCTTCACTGGTACGCAAATGTCTTCTATCACAGCCGCCATCTCTCTTGGCACACTTTTTCAGATTAAAATACTAAGAAGTTCTTTTGTCTTTTATCTTTTGCTTATTGGTAGGATCTAAGTTGGAAAAGGCGCGCTCGATTCCATGATAAAATTCATTAAGCGAAGAGAGAGAAAAATAATTATGATCTTCGCGTACAATACGTCTTCTTTATCTTTAAATAGCGTCGCTATTTTAGTGGTGCTATTCGATTATCAAGCAAATCGAAAACAGGAATTGTCGGATTATTGCACTGACAAAAACGCTTGCGTCATTTTCACGCGAAACTTAAGCCAGGATTAGGAGCAGTCTATTCAGGATAGCTTGTCAACTTGAACCGCGTTTTCTCCTTAATTATTACGCCGCCATAAGACCCTTAACTTGTCTGTTGTCAATATATTTTATTGCGACTTACGGTTTATATTATTGTCAAGTATCTATATAGTAAATTGTTATATATAATATAATAATTATTTTATTATAGAATTCTTTCATTAAACAATCATTTTAACATCTTTAATTGCTTTAACACCAAATTATGAAGTACAAAAATAATTTCAATAGTATTTATTCTAAATACTATTCAAAACACAGAATTTCCGATATTTTGCTCAAATATCGAAAATCGAGCCATGACATAACAGAATCGAGAAATTTAAAGCAATCATGATTTTAATTACACTTATGATTATTTAATGCAGATCATTTAATCTAATTAAATAAAATAATAAATCTAATTAAATAAAAATAATTTAATTAAATTTAATGATCATTTAATGCGACCTTTTTCGAGACACCAATGATTCACGTTTTTCGCATAGTAGTCAGTCTGTTACGGTATTCGGTTACGTTTTCCCGTAGTCGGGAACGATCGGCGCGCGGAAACACCGTAACTCAATGTTTATGCGTGCAAAATGAGCAAGCATAACGGCGTGTCACTTATTGCCAGCTAATATATAAACATCTCCGAGAGAGACGCCCACGTGTGGTAAAAGAAAATAATGTGTAGCTCGTAAATCACGGCCATTTTACATTTTACTCACACGGCAAGGCGCGGCACCGATTTTGGAAACTGTTAACTTTAACAGCTCTCGCTCTCGGTCTCGTGCGGCCGTTCCGCAACGAAGAAATCGCGGCTCGCGATCTCTAATGGTTCTATTTGTTATAACGTATAAAGAATCGTACGGTAATAACATAGCATATGGTAATGGCCGCCTGATAATGGCCGACGCTTACCGTTGTACCTATTATGCGTCAACATTGGTCTCATGCTACTTCCTGCCGTCTATTAATATCTTTTTATGTATGAATTTAAGATCTCATGTTTAATATGCGTGTTGTAATATGCATTCTGAATGTTTGCTTTTTTATTATCCGATGATGAATTGCGTCCACACACATTACAGTGTAATATAGTTTTTGTAATAGTTAGTATTTGAAAATATTTATTGAATATTATAATTTTCTAATTACATATCTTTACTGTTTTAAATGAAATCGCTATATTATCATTGAAAGGCTGTGAATTAATCTCACTAATGATTTCTAATAATAAGTATGACATTGCGTATCAATGAAATGTCATTAAAAGAATCAAGGCTAGTAGCAATTCCCCCCTCAAAAAAAGAATAATAATTTAAAATAAATAAAAAAAGCTTTAAACATTACACCTCAAAGGATATCTTCATTTGACATATAACCGCATTTATTAAGCATTTTTAATTTTTTCGAAAAATAACGCAACCACTTCACGTATCCGCATGTTTTGTATCGAAAAGTTTCCCGTATTTTTCTTCATCTCTGTTTCTTGCTGTGTAATTTTCTCGCTGCTCTCTCAGCGAGATAAAGGTTGGTCGGATCACAGGTACGGTAACCATTCGCTAAAATGATGCTTCTTAGAGAGACGCGAGCACGCTCGCCAGCTCTTCAAGTCATTCCGCTCCTCGGTTCGTCGTTCTCGCGATTAGCATACCGACGTTCCGGGAAATACTGTGTTAAAAGGGTTATCTCGATTGTTCGCAAAATAATTTAATAGTGATGTTATTTTAACTGATAAAATTTTCGTTGACGCATCAATGCTCGTATATGAAATTATATTTGATTCGTCTTCGCGATAAAGTGAGATCTGATATCGAGAAATTAGCATATATTCATTTAAGATGATCATTCTACTGTAAAATGTGATCTAAAATAAAAAATTATGCGCATATAGAAAGTGTCGATTTAAAAAGTAATATAAATTTAAAAATATAAATTAATATTTTTGAAATAATCAATTGTGTTTATGAATTGAAGATTTTTTTCTCATTACAAAATAGACATTTTTTGAAAATTTATTTAAAAGAATATCCAATAATTATTAATATTTTTATTATTGCAATATTAAAGTTTGCAATTGTACTTATTAAGTACAGAAATATGACGTTATATCATATGACACTTCAAGAAATCATCAGTTATAATAATACCACTCTTTCGCGTCATCTATCGTAACGTCTTGCGTTTCCGGCTCGGCTCAGAGTCCTCTCCCTCATTGACGCCATTGATGTCGTGGAAGCGTGAACCGGTCTCTTCGACAGCGCCTTTAAGATTAATCCGTTTCGCGGAAGTGCAAATGGTCCGGTCGTGCTTCCACTATCAAGGCTATGGATTTAGTTCTGTGGTACCTTCATTGTCCATGCCGGGTCTCTCTCGTCCAAGGCGTAGCGCATGCTTAAGCATCTTTTCTTTTATTTTTCTTCCTAATACGATAACGTTAATAACATGGCTTCGCAGCATTTAATAATAATATAAAAAAAACTAGTCTACAAAAATCTCTAATAAAAATCTAAATCCGATTTAAATAGGATGGATTAATATGTTAATTACAAAATTTTTGAATTAAGTACATCATAAAAATTAATTTGGAAAAGGGGAAAAAAATATATATATATATATATAATAAATAATTAAAAATAATAAATAGAGAAAAAATATATTTTTCAGTCTTTAAAGTATCTAATATAAGAGTTTCAATTTTTTTCATAAACCTTTCTCATAAATTTAAGTGAAAGTTGATAAAGATTTTCTGTAAGATTATTCTTTCCATCATTCTATTCGCGATGTTCTGAGATGGTTTACTAACGCAGATTTATGCAGCTTCTCGTTTTCGAGATACCCGTCTGGGCGATTTAGTCGATAAGTTGCGAGAAGCTCGGCTTTACATTACGAGCTTAAATCGCGTAAGAGCGGTGCGATCGCTCGTCGGTTAGCGATAATCTCCTTTAGATTAAATCCGTCGATGGTAGCGTGAACGGTCTCGCGTTCCTCTTTTGGAGAGGATTCTTCTTATCGCGACAGACACTCCGCTTTCACGAAGAAACATCTCGAAGACCTTGAGCGGTTGTCGCTCGTCTGTTCTTGATAACTTCTTGTTATCGTCGCGATCGATCGGTGCGTGAACGATTGTACATTCTTGGGTCTCTAGTCTAGTTTGGAAATCCAGCTACAAGTGTTTGTTTTTGACGTTCGCGACGTTCAGACTGAGCCAAGGTCAATGACATTGAAAGTTTACTTTCGGCATTCCCATTTACTTTTCTTTCCTCTCGTCCGTCGCGTAGAAATGAAGTATTTTTTTGCATTAGTTATACGTCTCGTTGAAGCATGTCGATAGCGCGATGCCGCGAATAGATATTTATGAAATTCCTTATTTTATACGCGCGTTCAAAGTAGATTTTTCGCGATGCCGGAGCTATAAAAGAAATAATCGATATTCCTGTCTCCGGATTAAAATCCAATCCGTATAAACGATCGCGAACGCTGCTGCCAAAGCTCGTTTTACATAATGAAATTCCAAACCTGCTTTCGACAGCTCTTCGAGATCAACTGTATCTGTAAGCGCGATACCGAAGACGTTTTTTTTCGCTTTATGATTTCAAGACATTCATTTCTTGGACAAGTTAAAATCGTTGAAGATAAATTCTATAAAAAATAATATAAGAGTGTTAAATAGAAAAATTTGAAAACAGAAAAATTGATTTTACTATCTCGAAGTAAGTTTGTACAATTACAATTTGAACTTTTCACAATTAGGTTCCTATAATAGCAGACAAAAAATATAATAAAATATTTTAATTATGATAATTCATATAATAAATAAATGATAACAATTTATTCCTTACATTTTCCTTTTCCAAATATTATAAAAATAAGAGAGGCTAGAAAGGAATTTCGTCTCAAGCTGTAGAAACGATTTGCATAGTACATGCAAATCACCGAGAAAATCACATTCGCAATATCCCGATTAATTCGTCAATCAGTTTTATTCCTAACAATCGTTTTACATAATAAAATTCAAGAACAGTCTTTGACAATTTTATCGCTCTTCAGTATTCGCTTCGTCGTGGTCGACAGATCCGATGCTCGCGAGAATCGCAAGGGGCGAGGAGAAACGTCAGAAGAAACGTGACACGCTACTCTCTCGCCCACTTGCTTATGCACGCTCGTATTTTTCATGCGAGAGGGACGCTGAAAAGCGGGTAATTACGATTGCAATTCGAAGCCGAGAGCGTATCTCGGTAAAAGGCTGCAAGAGAAACTCCTCATTACGCTGTGTGTTTGGTGTGTGTGTGTTCAGGACCGTTTTAAAATCTCTCTTCTTACAATTAGACTCTAGATATTCTATTTTATATAATTTTTATTCTAAAAAACGATTTAAAAGAGAATTTTATAGCACAATTTCGCTTCTCTCTATTATTATTCTACTAAATATTTTAAAATCTAAAACTAATTGAAGCACATGGACAAAAAATTTAAAATTATATTGCAATTAATTAATTAACATAATGTTACTTTTATAATATTTATTTCCGCCTTTATTAAAAAATTCATCTTAGCATTTTAAATTAATTACCTGCGCTTTCTTATTCTTTTTATACATTCTGCATCTTTCATCTGTAATTGCCAATCTGTCATTATACATATATTATAATTCCCCACTAATAGATTATTCTTTCATGAAAGTGTTTTTTATCACGAATGAGAAGGAAGACCATTTTTTTGTATCTATCTGTCAAAAAATCGTACTGATTCGAATCCCTGAGGATTATTGCATATAAAATCAGGGATTCAAATCAGTACGATTATATATATATATATATATATATATATATATATATATATAATCTTTATTTGATTTAGTAAGTTCGCGTTTCGCACAGTTCTTGTTTCTTCCGTTAAAAATTATGAGTTTAGTGCACTTTTGAAAAAATTCGTCTAAAAGTACGAATGTGTGGGAGAGAGAATATAACTGGATTTTTTCGAGAACGGAGGCAACGATTGTGTATCTTCACACCCAGATTATCATGGTCTAAAGGCAAAGGAAATCAGAAGAAAAAGAGAGAGAGAGAGAGAGAGAGAGAGAGAGAGAGAGAGAGAGAGAGAGAGAGAAAAGGGCAAAGTCTCGAAAAGGCAATCATAAATTCGACTTACCAAGCCAGTGTCACAGAAGAAAGAACATACACGTATTTATATTCCTATATCTACATGAAATTGTTAAGGCGCCTTAAGCCGATTATCTGGAAAGGGCCAAACTGACCTTGCGAGGTTTCCTCTCCACCTCTTTACTCGTCCCGGTACACCCTATTTGCTCTCGACGCGTGTAGAATAAATAAAATAATGCTTTGTTAACGCGTCTTTTATTTAAGAGCACTCATCACGCAATCGCGATACAGTTTTTAATTTTCGGACGCAATATTTAATATTATTATTCTCTGCATCTAATTATCAGAGATTTAAAAAAGAATTATATTTAATATTTGATAATTAGATTATTTAATTAAAATTAAAAAAAATTAATTCAATTAATAAAATATCAATATTTCAAAAACAAGATCTAGCCACAATATAATTATGTAGTTTTAATATAACTTGTAAAAATTTTTTTATTATCCGAATTCGGAATTTCAAAGATATTCACAAGTACAGTCTTCCTAATTTTGATTATATATTACGCTATTTAATGTTTATTTACTGAGAGAGAATCGGCTTATCTATTATTATTTACTAATATATGAATAGATCTGAAATGCACATAAATTAACGGATTTAATCAAGCGATCACTATCGAGCAAAAGAATGTAAACTCGAAAAACAAAGAGTTATCGAGAAAATAATCTCAATATAAATAACTGTTGGATTTAATTCGATAGACATAATCCGATTAACGCGAAACTCCTTCCTTATTCCGGAAAGCTCTACCGCGATGCGACATCATGTGGCTTTCGACTTGAAGATGTTCGTATCTCGTAGTCAGTTAAAGCAGATTCGGAGATGGGTGGTCAGATAAGGATCTTTATGGACAGCGGACGTCCTCTTACAGGTGGCATAAATCCCGCGCGACTAATTAGAATTTTATAATGGAACGAAAATGGGTATCAGATTACACGGTCGGCGCGCTGTCTCGGCATCGTAATTACAAAATGCCGACGCATGCGCCGAATTTACATTTTGTACTCTGCCTGAGATGGGATCACAACGAGACTATGGCGAGATAACATACTAACATATATTTGAGAATCAAGAGAGGGAAAAATAAGCAAGGAAAAACAATCAATTCGATTGATAAATGAGGGTTCAAAATCATATAATCAAACAGGGTTTCAAAATAAAATAATAATTTGATCTTAAAACTTGTACATATCATATAGAAATATATATATATTTTTAGTACAATTAATTTCTCTTTAATCAGCATTTATACTTTTTATTTCTGATATAAGAATGTCATAGTTCACATTTTATTGGAAGGGGCAAAAAAATTTATTTATTAAAGTTATGCGCAGTGAATGGAATTCGAAAACATAAAAATTATTTTATCATCTCAGAAGACACGGTTGTGACATTTCGCGCGAGATACTTTGGGTGGCATCTCTGTACAGCACAGAATTACGACGATGTAAATTGAGAGCGGTGCGGAAATTAAAGTAAACACAAATGGTGAAGATTCAAGAGCGCTCGAGTTCGTGCCAACAATTTCGTTTCTTCCTCGCAGATAAGCCGAGTTCCGTTTCCACGCAATTATTTCGACGACGTCCGTTTAACCGTTGTAATTTATTATGCGTTTCCGGTCGGCTAGCCAAGTCGAAATATAGAGATTATAAAATTACACGATGTAATCTTCCATAGAATAGAACCATAATACTATTGTTGAAAGCTATTAATAAGATATAGAACATCTTTTCTCTTGAAAAAAAAAAAGAAATAGCGATATATTTGTTATATTTAATAATATAGATATTTTTTTATATAAAGATGTGTTTTATTAAAAGCATCAGTTTTACTTTGTTTCATTGACAGTGATTTAAATTTAAAACATTAAATAGAGAGAAAAATTATCCCCCTATTATTATTATTGTATTTATAAAAAAAATTATAAAACAAAATAGATAATATAAGAAACAAATATAAAATACATAAATATTTATGACCAATATACGAATATTACGCTGCAGGGTCTCGATTTTATGTAAAACATTGTTCAAAAATTGTAACTTTAGTCAAAATAGATTTTATAAATCTTTTGCAATTATTACGCCGGGAGACACAACTGTTTCTGTGAATTCTGATATAATGGATTTTAATACTCAATTGTATCATTTTTGCCGTATTAAATTTATAAAAATGGCAAAGTGCCATCACTCGACCTATCGATAATCCATAAGCCTGCTGACACGCTTTCATCCGCGTTTAATGTTCGTTTTACGAAAAATTGAACAGGGAGGATAAAGGATTGAATTGACGCGCTGACACGACGGCATGTCGAAAGTCTGGCAGTAAATAACACACACTCTAATTTTACGAATAAAATACAATTCAATTTAAAAATTTGATTATACATTGTGGGATGATTTTAAGTGAAATTAAAAATAAATAAAATTTTAATGAATAAAATTAAGTAATTGCCAATTTTATTAACATTTCGCGGCGATCAGCAATTTACTCTGTCGAATTTCGCCTGCTTTACATAAGTAAATTCCCGTTTCCTTCGTTTGCGTAGACGTTCGCGCATGATAAGCGGATCTTTATCAAAGCCTGACGATCATTCGGCGTTTGTTCGTGATCCTGAGGAGGATGCGGGGCGGATTCGGGGGCCGAATTTGCATGTCTGAAATTCGCCCACTTGTTTCTTCTCGCAGCGGGTAGCCCATGGGCCGTTTGATGGTCACTTTCGGCCCACGTCCTTCCACGGTCTCGCAGGTTCCCGTCACTCTTCCCGTTTCGACAAACTGCCGTGCATCACGGGCATCCGGCCCCAGATACGGTGTCCCGCTGATACGCTCAACGTGACGAAAATAACGAAAAGGAGAAAGATCGCGTACGGCGAAATGTTTTTAATACATAAAGATTCAATTAAAGTCGAGAAACGACTATCGCACTATTAAAATGATAATGGAGAACGTAATGCTATGATGCAAATTTAATAATAAGACTTGAATCATTAATCGAATTAAAAATACGGAATATTTATAAAAAAAAACTTCTGAAAAAAGATATCTCTCTCTTCCACATAAAAATATTAAAAAAAAAAATACTTCATAAAAAGCATGTACAACCTGAACCTGTATATCCTGAAATGATTAATTTATAATATAACTTATTCTCTGAGATGATTAAGAAATCATCGAGAAGCGTGCATTAAACAAGCTATGAACATTAAATCATAAATCGCGTGCAAGCGATCAATTAAATTGAGAACGACGAGATCGGTAAGCGCGGCATATGGATGCCGGCCAATTTATTAATCGGATTATCAGCCTGATTTCCCTCGAGTAAACTTCCCCCATCGGCTTGGTTGACGGGGCTGCACGACGATAAAGTCAATCCATCGAAGCCCGAACGGTTCCCCTCTCGTGTCCCATTTCCATCCATACGTTTACGTCCAAGTTCTTGGCGTTTCTTCCCCTTTGCGTGCCGTTCTTCCATCGTCACGGCTCTCTCTTCCTCATCTTTTTTATCTCAAATAAAGGGGAGGGTGAGAGAGAGAAAATCGAGGGTTCCTTGGCGAGTCTTTGATCGAGAGAGCCGGATAGATTGACGGGATCGAGAACGTGCGCGGGTCAAAGCACTGAAAGTGAATCGAGGCTTTTTTTTTTTCCACTCGCACCTCCGGAGATCAAAGCTGGCCGCATCACGGTGGCTCTTGATGCGCGGCGGCCACAAAGCGTTTATTCCCACCTTTCGGTGTGACTGTGGACGTGACTCGTTTCGAATTTATCGCCGACGAGGATAAGAAAAGGACGAGCGAGCGAACGAGTGCTAGAGATGAAATTAGGAGCGGTAGGTCGTTCGCGCGAATAGAACGCGTGGGGAGAACAGGGAGATCTTATCATCGCCATGATATAAATTTCCGTGGATTCTCTATCTTTCGCCAGAAGTCTCGCGATAACGCGTCTGGCTCTTCTTTTTTGCCCGCCAGAGTTCAACTATCGCTCGCGCTGATTTTAGGCGTGATTTTAATCTTTGTGCAGGAAGTAATATAAGATACATGCATGAGCCGGTCTCTCGAATGAGCGCAGACTCTCGGGATACGAATTTAATTAAAATATATATACGTTGATGAATATTTTAGATACATGTTTATTACAATACTCCGTATGATTTGTATATGTGTATGTATCTGGCATATAAAGAGAATGATTAGGATCTTTAAAATTAAAATATTATTCGAACAGAAAACATGCGTTAGGTATCAGATATACATATCCATTTTTTATATAAATTTTATGGCAAATAATTTTTCTTACATATATTAAGAATTACACAAATTCAAGAGTAGAAATAACATCAAAATAAATTTAATTTGTATCGAAGAAATATGATATCAATTCGACACGAGCAAAATTAGATCAAAATCCCGCGACATCAATCTTTCACGGAACGGAAGTTTGATTTAAATCGGCACGCGCAATCCTCTTTGCGTCATTTCATTAAGAAATCATCGTCGATCGTTGATTTACGGATAGACGGCAAATTAATTTTATTATAATTCTTTAAACGTCCGAGGCACGCGGATTGCTCGCACATGAAAAAAGAAAAAGAAATTATCAATATATAAAATTTGCTGCCATAACTTTAAGTCGATATTGAATTTCCGACTCATCTTTGCGACTTGGAAAAGGTATTTACTCCCGATCGCTTAAACTTTGCGGGGGCACGATCGGTGGTGGAGAAATATCCTATTTCGCTCATCGTCTCGGGAATCGCACTGATCAGACTGGCGGATAAAATTATCCACCGTGACCTTTCTCGTGGGTAAACTTTTTTTTCCGATCGATGAAGCCGCATGTTCCAATAGCGCGTTCAGAAGAGTATCCCGCTCTGCCATATCTTGGAGGATTCACGGTTCATTTGGCAGTCAAGTTTTACGAAAATTCCCCGTGACGGCCGGCCCGTAGATCGGTTATTGAATAAAGCAATCACCATGAGACCCCCATGGAATCGCCCATTATTCGCTGGCCGCCTTCATAAATGAATAATCGGGCGATATCGGCTCGCGCGACTCCACGATAGGGAGAAGCGATGGAAAAATAATCCATTGCCCTTTGACACGTGGAATGCGAGCGGGCACGCTCGCGAACGAGTTTGTTGGGATTGAATGAAGCTTATCGAGGTATATATAGTGTTCCAAACCTATTGAAAATAATATTAAGGATAGATTTCTGTGGAGAAAAGGACAGATTCTTTGAGGATAATATTTCTCGGCGAAATTTTTCGGAAAAAATTTAATTATAGAAATATTTTATACAGTGAAAAATATAAAAGTGTAGTTGCGCGCGAATATTGACTTTAAGATTTCAAATCAAATTTCATTGTATTAAGAAATTCTATATTTTATAATAGATTACGAAAACTAAAGTTTTTCTTTTTTTAGTTAAAATTATATTAGTTATATAAAATGCATTTGTAGTGAAAAATAAATTACACGTCTCATCTCGCATTTTGAACTTTTTTGATTGTATTATTGTTCATAACTTTCAGAAGTTTTTAAATCTTAAATCTTTTTAGTTATTATAATCATTACCTTGCATCTAGTGACATTTAATTATATGTATTTTTATATGTAAACTCATGGAAACAAAATTGCAAACCTCTCTTAACATATTTAATTACTTTTTTTAAATAAAATTGGAAGAGAATGTAACGAAAAGAATAAAGTGATGAAGACAGAATTAGTTTCGTCGTTTTCTTAGTAAATGAGATGGTAATCAAAATGGATTTGATATACACTAACTTTAGAAAAACTTGTTACGACGCAAACATCTTTTTAGCCCAAATATTCTTTCTAATGCAGAATAAATTTTAAAATAAATTAATAATTTATTATGAATATACTTTGAATAGACTTTGAATATTAGGAAAAATGATTATATTTTTTCTGATATTTTTTTCGGTTTTCGTATACTGATTTTTTTTTGTAGAAATTATTTATAAAATAAATGTACGAGTGTGAGATGAGTAATTTAAGATAGCTAATTAATTTGTAATAGATTGATTTATAATCACATTAACTCCAAATGTAATAAATAATAGTTTCTCATATTTTTATTTTTATGACAGTCCTATAAGTATTTATTAAATGCCATTTAATATTTCCATATTTTTCATGATTTTATTAATATTTTATAATCGACAATATTGAAATTATTGAGACGTTTGTTTTAAATAGCTTTGATACTTTTAAAAGCTCGAAAACTTTTAAATATAGTAAAATAAAATTTTTCATCTCTTTTAGAATGGTAAAATTAGATAAGTGCAGAAATACGCGACGTTTTATCCGAATTTTATCTCTAAATTTTATTCGCAGAAATTCTTTCAGAGTATTCAGTCGAAGGAATATGAAATATATTTCCATCATATTTCGCGATAATCAGACCTTTCTTTATCCTTATCATTGCGCTGCGACAAGGCCGCGGGTCCCATTCGAGACACGCGCTTGGCAAGTGAGCGACTAATGTATTCGCGTCACGACAAAAAGCTCCGTCGACGTTGTGCCCCACGACACTCGCCCCGCTTTTTTTTTTTTTTTCTTTCCACCCCCGTAATCAGGCAGCTCGCGAAAGAAATTCGCATTCATAACTCAAACCGGTTCTCATCCCTCTCCGTTCCTCCTTTCTCAGACGACACGTGCGCGTCAGCAAATTGTTATCCCTTCGTGTACACAAGGTTGATTGAATCGCCGGCGCGGAGGAGAGGCTCTTCTCGCGATCCCTTAGTGTCGTACGTGCCGCAGCATCGCAGGTCGAACCGAAAGTTGGCGCGAACGCGTCCGGAATCTGTGACACTGTATATCTTACATTAGTCGTGAGGAAGATTGATGAATTTTGACGATGTTGAGTTCCTTTCGATGTATGCACACGCATGTGTACTTCGTTTTGATATAATTATAAAGATTTAATTATAAGATTTCTCTAAAACAGAAATTTTTTATAGAGAGAGGAAATTTAATTTTGAACAAAAGGTTTTTTTATAAATATGGATCGGAAAATGCTTTCTTAAAAAGTTAGCTTATAAAAATTTCTGAAATTATGATTATCTTATACATTTTTACAAATATCAGAGAAAGTATGGGTTTTTTTAACAAAAAGTGCCAAAATAAATGTTGTAGAGAATTAAATTATCTTTGAAATGAGATCAAAATGATTATAGTACATTCTAAAAGTTTTGTGATAACCAGTTTTTTTCGGTTATCGACGTTAGAGCTTTTTAAAAATACTCTTCATTTATGTTGTTATAGTTTTAGCTAATTTTGAATATTTACTACACTTTTTGGTTATTCCACTTAAAAAAAAAATTACTTTTCTGTATTATTTAAATCAATCACCATAAAAGGATGAAAGGAAGAGCAGAAATTGAAAAAATTAATTAAAAAGAAAATAAAACTTAATAAATTTCTTGAAAAAAATCAATAAAAATAAAAAATAAAAATCTTTTTCTTTCATAAAAATAAGATAATTCTTCTTTTTAAATTAAAATAGCACTGTAAAGTATATTTAGAATGAAGAGTATTTTTATATTTCTTAGAGAAATATTTTTAAAAAGATAAAACGACTATAAATATTAAAAGCGTCTGATTTTGTTTCTGAGCTTCAAAGATAGTGTGTGATAAAAGAAAGATTTAAGTCTAACACGAGATACTATTTAAATTTGCGCAGTAATCATATCAAAAAGTTCATTGAATAATTCTGATGATTGTAATTTTTCCTAGCGCCAAAGCGCGATCTCACATAATTGTAGTCATCCACAGATGTAAACAATGTTTGTTTATAACAGCTCGCTCGTTCGAGGTTATCGATCTCACTGGAGTGGGGATTGTTATTCGACATAACAAAAAAGCCTGAAGTTTATTTAGTTATTTACCAATTTTCGACTGAAGAAGATCTGAGTCAAAAGCAGCAAAATCAAGAATACTACGAATGACATACTTGGTAATGTATAGACATAGACATTTGTTTGTAAAGGCTCGTACCGGTTTAAACGCATTTTCACTTAAAAGGATTTTATCTTTTGCAATATAATACGCTAGACACGCGTGATGATCGACTTGAGTGTATGATCGAGATTTCGAGGGAATTCGCGACGATAAATGTTCTTTCGGAACAATACCGGAATTTTCTCGACATTCAGACGAAACGGACCACCGACGACGAAGGTGTAGAATAGAAGCTAGATGATCGGACACGCGGAGAAGCTCGTAAAACGGCGGCGGTGGCGACGGCAACGTGAACGAGGTGCTGTAAACCCTGGATGTGGTGCGCGTAATGTGGTGTCGGGTCGTGAAGTCTTCCGAGATAAAGCGCTCGTAAAAGATGGACGGCGAGAGTGTTCTGGTCTAGTTTAAATGCCACGTATGCACATATATACATATATACATATATGTATGTATGCACGTACATGCGTGTAGTGACGTACACGGGCCTCGGGTCATAATACCGTGCGTCCTTAGAGACTGGTCTATCTCAAAGCCACGCCACACTGGGAACGCGCTCATAACATTATGAGATTCGTTCGTTGCGGCAGCTTGCATCCCGTCGATTTATCCGATTCCATCGAAATCGGCTATTTTCAACCGTGAAATTTCTCTAATTTTTCACGAGACTTATGTCCTTCTTCGCTACTATGACCGCGTTGACTCTGCAAGTTCTTATTTTACGAATATTCGATGAAAGAATATTCGCGCGATTTGAGAAAAATTTGTCGCAATGATGACACTTTTGATATACATGAAGGATTTCAAGAAAAAAATATTGCAATTTATCGGCGATATCATATGGATTTTTCGTGAAAAATGGAACGTGAGTTTGATAATGAATATTATACTGATAATGAATATTATATATTCATTATAATATTATAATATTATAATGAATATTAATACTAGTATTTATACGCGAACGATAAACTTAACAGAAAACTTTTAGTTTTAGATTTTTGAATCATTTAACAACATAGTTCAAGTCCGCGTAAATTAAGTACAGTAAATTGAGAAATGCAAATGCGTAAAAAAAAAAAAGATCGCGATATCATGATCACTGTTAACTGCGAGAGAGAAGATATTTCGCAAAAGTTTCGCGTCTGCTATCTTCGATAAGACAAAGTCAACTCACAAATCCTCGCGAAACATCTGACAAGAATAAACTGCTCGGGCAGTATTTCGAACTTTTCGCCCTCGAACGAAACCTATCTAAAACTCGTGATATAAAACGCGTAAATTCACCGCGTATTTTCCGTTGTTTCTGCGCGTGTCTCGGACGTGTAAGTACTTTGAAACTAAACTTCGATTTTGCTCTTTCTCAGCTTTGTGGGAAAAATTTGAAATGGAACGAATTTTTATTGGATGCATAAAAAAAAACGATAAAATATGTCATAATCGGCTACTATTTCGCAAAAAAAATTGTAACTTGAAGCACTGAATTTTTCATGTGCTTGAGAATTTCATTTTTCTTATAATAGTGTTCATAGAAAAAAAAATTTTTATAGCATGCGTGAAATGAATGATAGAGAATTAATGAGTTAAAATTACACAGCTTAAACGCAACGATTGTGCTGTCAAATTCTAATAAAAGTTCTGAAAATTATTAATTTTTTTAGAAAATAATATACACATTTTTTTCTAATTTTCCATTACTCATCCCCATCGATTTTACTAATGATACGTTTTCTCCTAATTTCAGATCCACCCTCGTCGAGTTTCTTTTTACGCGAGGATGTAAATACTCAAGCAGAGCCGTCTCATATAAGGGGTCTTCGAGCGTTTCGGTTAACTGCGTGTGCTACATAAGGTAAGTCCTTCTATTTGCTCTACCATATACAAAACTTTCCGTTTACCGGAGACATCATCGTCGCCCACATATGACAGGCTGATGGACATTCGGACAACGGTCAGTTGGAGAGTCCTCGAATTTTCGTAGCAACTCGTTTCCCGTTAAACATGCCTTTTAAAAGCCACGTCGGAATTGTGGTGGCGCCGTGTTTCCTCAACATTTTTCTTTTTCGCGAAGATTCGGGATTCGGGTGAAAATATTTCATAACGATCGCGATAAAATCGTTGTTTGAATAAACTGCTCAAAGATATCGCGTTCCTCTTCGCGAGTCTAAAAAAAAAACTTTTCAGCTCTTTCGAATCAATTTAATTTTTATCTCCAAATATATATAAGATGCAATGATGCTTGTTTTCATCGTGGATTTTCGTAAATAGGACAACGAAGCTTGTTGCTTTTTTTTTAGATATCTGGCCGAATCTAAATTTTTCTTTTACTTTCGATCATAGTTTTCAATCTATCATTTTGATACTTTAAACAGATCAGCATTTTTTGAAACTATTATATTTAATTTATAGTTTTTCTTTTTTAAATTTTTAAATTAAACTATTAATGAAACTATTGATTTATTGCTTACTGCTTATTTGACGTACAAAATAACAGCTCTACTCCTACATATATATTAAACCTATCGAAATTCTCTAGAATATATAAATGAAAGAATCGAGGTGAATGAAAATAGAAACAAAATTTGTATTCGAGTTAACTCACGTATTCCTCAAAGAGAGAATTGTGATTCGATCTATACGTACATGGCAAAGAGGATTGAAGCGTTGAACTTTGCCCATGCAAGCTCTCGCGCAACGTCTCATTATCAGCTCCATCAAAGAATCCGAGCGCGGATAATTCAGCGTTGCATCGCGCATACTTGCTCTGTCCTCTGTCCGCATTCTCTCTCGCTAGAGCGTTCGTATCGTCGTTGTCGGCAGAATATACCTCTTCCCTCGGCTTTTCGAGTGTCCTCTGTCGTCGTCGAGAGCGGCGCAGATGACCCCCACGAGATACACACGCGTACCGGATGGAGCCCGAAGGGCAGAAGGGAAGGGAGGGAACAGGTTCTCCGGTTCGCTCTTCGTCGTACGGAGCACGGTGCGTAAAACGCGCGAATGGGATGCCCACCTGTGGCCACGATGTGCAGAGAACGACGACGACGACGACGAGCCCGGGTCGGACTTATGTAAACAGGCTTGCGTGAGGAGAACTCGCTGGCTGCCGTGTGGCCGCGCGATACCTACCGGCACATCATGCTTTTCGCACACACGCATATGCGTACGTACACCGCTCTTCTCGTTATGCTTAAATACAGGATCATGTCGTGCACGAATCTTTTGCATGTGACGTTGCGAAGTAATATTTCGGAACCGCGCATTCCCACGTCATATTATAAATTTACAGATAAGTTTGATATGTTGACTCGACGTATGTAAACAAATACTTTTTTTTTCCTTCTTGTTTATAAGATAATTATAATCATAATTTGCACATCACGTTAAAATGGATTTATAAGATTATTTGATTTACAACGTAGAGATAGATGTCAAATATAAATTAACTAGAGTCTCCCTAAAAAGTTATATAATTAAATTAAATTCTAAAGATTTATAGGTTGATAGATTAAAGAAAGACGTATACTTTATAGGTGTAATACTTTGAAAATGCTATTAATTCCCTAATATTAATGACAAAAATTTTATGAAAAATAATTATTAGATCTCACACAAATATTGCAAGTGTATTAGAAAATCCATGATACTTTCACGATTATTTTCGCAGAATGTTTGATTATTTCATGCGATACTATCAATCCTCGATATCTAATTCGTCAACGAAATCGTGTACAAAATCTTACCAGTGACTTGTAGTATCAATTAATGCCGCCGGTATAACAAGATTCTCATTCGATATATCGGTAAACTGCATTAACGAACTTTGCCTCGGCAACGAGTGGCGGGATTTGAAGACACTCGTGCATCCAAATTAACGATAAACTTCCCTCCATGTATATGCACACATCTCATTATGCGAACACGTGCGCGTACAATTTGGATCCGTGAACGTATCCCGATCCGCTTTAACCTGTGCGTTTCCGACCGACTTGATAGCGTAAGCAGTGGAGCGCGAGAGAGCGTGTTTGTGTAAAGTTGCCCCAGGGTGAACTGTTCGTGATAATTCTCGACGGATCTACCGACCGAAGCTCCCCAACAACCAGTTCTCTCGCACAAGAGACATATTTCCAAGCAACGCGAGCGTTTCCGCAGATGGAGAACGCGACGTCTTCTCGCGCCGCTGTGAAATAAAAATAAAGATACGCGCGTGTAAGAATTCATTTCATCCCGGTCGTAAAAAAAAAAAATCCTTGTAAAAAATGCCAGTATCGTGCGGAAATATTCAATTAATATGGATTAAGAACTGCGATAATAATCGTAATTTTTATTCGAAGTTATTACGCGACGTTAATGTAAAATAAAAATCGGCTGATACTTGTAATTTATTGGAAAATCATATTTTAATCGCACACGTGTTCTCTTCGTCGATAAAATCAAATCACATGACACTACAAGGAGATTTATCGCGGAGTTTTATTTCTACCGCGCACGCCACACTTTGAATGTGAAAGTAAGCAGATTTCTATCTAGGAATATATCACGATTCGATTGTCACGTCACGAGATTTTGATGACGACTCGTTTTGAAAATTTATCGGCGACCGTTGTTGCGGATTAGCTTGATCGCGTCGAGTCCAGCAATTATGCACGTGCGAATAAATTTCTGACAGGCGACTCCGCGATGCGCAAAGGTTGGACGATGAGGAGAGCGCGAAATGACGCAAGCGGAGACGATAGGAGACGGGACTCGCCTAAGGCCGTCGTTTATGCTTGACATTTATCGGGAACGACATTTCTCTACACGATATAGTCCTTCACGTTGCGCGTCGCTCAGGATCCTCGTTACTCAAATACCGTGCCGTGCGATCACAAATTGGCGATCTCCAGATAACGTGATCGTTAACCGCCATTGCATAAATGGCTCGTTCGTTGAGAGATATACATACGCCGAGTCGCGCAGGTGTATAAAAACACGAAGCGGGAAATCCGCTCGCATCCCCTTTTCGGCTTTTTCACCCCTTCTCCTCCTCCTCCTCCTCCCCTCCCCTCCCCTCTTCTTCCCCGAGCTACCCTCGCTCGACGCTATCATCATTAACTCTCCCCTTATCTTCGTGGCGCAATTTCGCGAGCGATCGGTTAAACGTTTTTGCAACATCTCTCCGATTCCTGCGCGGAATTAAAACTCGGCTGTTACGGTAACGTAAACCGTACTTTCGTACGTCGTCGATATCCAATATCCATTAAAATTACATGTTTTTCTTTTTATTCCTTTGAAAATAATTTGAAAGTAAAATTATAAATATTATATCAATAGGTACGCAATTTTTGAAAGAATAGAAATGTTGATTTTAATTATAATTTTAACCTTTTAACCGCTTGCTTAACGAATATAATTTGTTATAGCCTGTTATAGAGCTCTCTTATTAGATTGTGTAGTGAACTCTTATGTAAATGATGTCGTCTCTTTCTCGATTTTATTCAATTATCTTCAGTGAAGTGTGCATGGCACAGATAATCCTATATTCATTATATATACAAATATGACATTTTCACGATAATAAAATACGTGAGAATCAGCGCATGCTGGTTAATGAATGTTCAGCATCGAAATGGTCGATTTTAGATTTGCATAAGATTAACATAATAATTATATAAAATCGCACGGAAAAGTGAACGCAATATTCTATATTTTTGTTGCGGCGATAGAAACAGCTGATGATATGACTCTACGTGAACGACCGATTAAATTCGTGTCGTGATTCCTAAAATAAGTTTCGCAGCGAAAGAGGGTAATGTCTAAACAGGGAGACCGCGCATGACGATTAGTATAATAATATTCGTTTGACGCGCGAGAAAATGAGTCATCGTGAAATTAAGGCCAGTACGCGTCGGGACAATCGAACAATTGCAAGCTCGACGCGGATTCTGTACGGTCGCGGCTCTTCTGGTCAATGGCCTCAAAGGTTCTCTCTCGTGTGTGCAATGACCCTTTCTCTCCTATGTAGATCCTTCCCAGATCATTGCGTACAGCATGCGACCCCCTCGTGAATCGGGATCGACCGCGCGTTTCTTTCGATCGACAAGTATTACACCAGATTGTTGAACTGTCAAATTTTAGCAATTCATAAATTGCAGCAAACGCACAAAAAAAAAATTACAAAATTTATTAACTATTCTGATTTGAAATAGTTGTTATAAAAATAAGTTAACGTGTATTCATATTAATATAAAACTCAAGGATTCTGATTTATAGTATAGTTCAAAATGTGACAAATTATAAAAAGATATATCTGAAAGAGAATAACTTTCTCTAATAATAATTAAATTAAAAAAAAAGAGCATTTAAAAAACATTTTAAAGGAACATTCTATATTTTCATTTAATATTATTAAAATAGTGCTCCATTCTTTTAAATATAAAAAAAAGCAATGAAATATTTTGCCCACTTGTACAATCTGATGAAAAAAATCCTATGAAATTGTTCTGCACATTTTTTTTTAAGAATTTGATATTCCAAAGGTACATGTCAATTTGACTATATCGCAAAGAATAGGAAATATAGGAATCTCGGCAGAAAATGTCGGCGATGTGCCTCCGGCATCGGAATATGCGAATTCACCACAGTCGATCACACAATGTAACTTTTCATTCCTCGCGCGCCGCGCTCTCGTTTTATATATAATGTCGATATATTTCGCGGGTAACACAAGCCGTCTATTGCGGCCGATATTGCGAGAAGTTGGCAGTATGGAAAAATTATTCCGAGCCTGTTCTTTCGACGAAATCGAGTTGCGACGCGCGTCTCGGGCGGACTTTTCCGCAACGCGGGCGCGAAAAGTTGCGTCGCGGCCTGGAATCGCAAATTCGATATTCCCGACGGAGTAGCGAGCACATGCCGTCGTACCGTTTAGCTACGTGCGCCACGTGAAAATCGACGGCCGAGTTGAAATTCTCGAGACGGAGTGGACCAGGGAAATCACGTAGGAAGCAGACCGGATAAAAGACGCGAATGTTAGGAACCCCGCCGCGCGCGATATATCGCGCGGTAATTGGTCCCGAGAATCCTCGTCTGGTCTCTCTTTTATTTCTCGATCCTCGCGTGTGAAAAGTTATCGTTGACGGAGACGGTCGTTACTGACATTCAAGAGTGACAAGCCTGTCGAGTCTGCCACTTTGTGCGATTGCAAGTTATTTTCTCAGTCTGCTTAATCCTAGCAAATTTAAATACTCATATATATGACACATATCAGATTTTAAGAGCGATTCAATTATATAACTTTCATAAACATTAATTTATATCTTAACGCTTAATCTACAACGCACACACATGCATAAGAATTTATTCATTTGATTTATTAAGAAAAGAAGAAATCTTTAATTTTTAATATTCAATATTCATAATTTAATACTCATAAAATTATTATATATTAAATTTTGATAATAAACAAATAAATAAATTATTATATAAGAAATTAACATTTTAAAATAAAGTTGAAATGCGTATTAAAAAGTTCCTTTAAATGAAAAGACGTGAATTCATGGGATACATGTGTTGTTCACAATATTAATGAACGTAACGCACAAAAACTGCTGTCCATCGAAGTGGTTTTTGGAAAGAAATTTTGATTGCGGCAGTTTAGAAACTTAAGTCTTAGATTACTGTTTGGCAATTCCGATAGCAAGGGATGATCGAAATTATTGATGATCGTGGTTTCGCATCTAAATAGCCGGTTCTCCATGTAATTTATATTCAAAGCTATTGCACTTTCTCAAAGTTTGGTCACCGAGTTTAATACATAGTCTACAACACATATATCAATTTGCCTATATATAGCGTAACGCAAATAACGGACATTTTAATGCAATGTAATATAGATAAAAATCATGCTAGTGAGAAAAGCTTCTTTATTTCTTTAATGTCAAATATCTTTTTATTCTCTATTTATATTGTATCTTTAAAAAAAAATCATAAGCTAATTATGCGACCTAAAATAAGTAACTTGAATCTCTGCAACACGATAGGAGAGATATCTTCGTTAAAATTACAAATATTACTCTCTCGACTCTACAGTTTAAAAATTGCAATAGTGTGACGGTGTATTTATCCATTTATTCTTTGCTTCACTTTGATGAAGCTCTTTGAGCGATGGTAGATTCTAACAGGATCTGTTTGCTTGAAACGTTCAAAAAAAACTCGGGCTTTGGAAAAATCCTGTTTTTACAACCACGATCATTCGCTGTTTTTCTATGATAATTCCAAATATTTATTTTCAAGACACTCGCTCGAATAAACCTTTACAAATAAGCGCTTAATTTAGCTACATTAATATTCAACTTGACTTTTTCGCTTGTTTATCAAAGAGCTTCCCTTTTATAAATAATTTTTTAATTATAAATTATCATTAATTATATTCAATAAAAATAAGACATGCAATCAAAAGCTTTATCAAAAAATTATCGAAGGCTTAAATCAAATATGTAAACTTTCTTTAATTATATAAATCAAGTAATTACTTGATCTTTGATATAAATGATGATTTTTTATCTAAACAATATCATGTTATTTAACTTAATAGATTTAAATTATTTTTCTATCGAAAAATTATTGTAATTTATTTTTAATATACTTTTAATTATTTGCATGAAAACAATATAATCATTGTGAAATTGAAAAATAAAATGGAAAAAATTAATCGATTGACGTCTTTGCAATGCATTAGTGAACGAGATAAGCAAAACTATAGCAAAAACTGCGTGAAATCAGATAAAATAAGAGAAGGGCCAGAGTCAGAATGAACAAAATACGTCTGCGCGACATTTTTCTGCAATTTAGCTTCGTTAAGTATCGGTGTCTGCAAATCGCCTCGAACCCGATCGCGACGCCCGTTATCAGTCCCGAGGCGAAGGCGAAACACGTATTCTCCATTCGATTCGAGAGATATATCGGCCGTAAGTACCTCCTGACGCGCGTTTGCTTCAGGAGAAGAGGAAGGACGAAGCCCGTCGCGCCGGAGGCTAGGAAATCTTCTCGCGGGATTATCGCGCCCGAGGATTGCCGATCTCTTCCTCCTTGTTTTCTTCCGCCTTGCTCGCTCCGCGATTCTGCCACAGCGGAGCGAATATTCAATTTCAGCAATGATGCCCAGACTTTCCTCTTGCGGCAACATTATTGCGCATTGTAGTAAATCAATCTTTTTTTGTCGCGCCTCATCGAGCATCTGTTTGTAAATCTCGATAGACATATCGAGCTTGTTTGGCAATTGGAGTTTGGCCTCGATGGTATAATTGGCGACGCGCGTATTAAGGAATTAATTTTTGAATATTGAATATCGTTCAAGCCAATTATGTAAGCTGCTTTTTGTAGGTATGCCAATACAACATTAATTTGTTACAATACGTATATCTTAATATATAATTATATAAATAATTAATAAACAATTAATATAATAACATAAATAATTATATAAATAATCTTTATATATAAAAATAATCGACAATTTATAAATTTAATTTTAATGTCAAACAAATATTCTTTGACAAATCTTGGTCGAATTTATATTTTTTTGCGAATAAATAATAAAGAGTTTTTTCTCTGGGATTTATGATCGAGGCGATTAATAACAAACTTTTAAAATAATTAAAATGTTTTAAAAAAGTAAATTTCTGATTTTTTAAGTAAAAAAATTAAATTATTATTTAATAATAATTCAGACGCGCAAATAATCTTATAATCTTCTAATAACTTATAATTTGATATCCTTGACAATCTTCGATATACATATTTTAGTACAAGAGAAATCGATTCTAAATTGATAAAGATTAAAATCAAAATCGAGGTTTCTAGGTCAAATTGTGAATGTACTTGATCTCAGAGATTTGCTCGTAGCTTCAAATTCACGCTTCGTTTATAACTTGCTAAAAGCATACTCGTAACGTTGCAAAGAGATATAAGTATAAGCGAGAGGCACTTAAATGATTTTCACACTTCAGAAAGCAGTTGAATTATCTTTTTTTTTTTCTTTAAATTGATCATCGTACACGATGATAACATATTTTTGAAAAAGTTGTAAACTTGATGACACTCTCCTCTCAGGCATGTATAAAGGATATAGATATGGATCTGCGTATCGCTCTGTACAATCTTTTAGAGAGTTTTATCATTACAAGAGCTCAGAAGTGTTCACGGATGCTTGACAAACGCAATTTCTCGAGAGGTTAATTGTCAAGCGTTCCAAGCGATACAAATCGAGTACACATAAGTGTCGTTCTACTTTCGGCTAAATCTTCCTCCAAAACGAAACGTTAAAAACGATACGTTGCCACACTTCATTTGCTTCTTTAACTTATACATCCTCCCACGTTTTGCGTCGAGTGTACCCTTTCGCGATCGTATATAATCAATTAATCTCGCTGGCCGCTTTTGCACCACGAGACATTTCAATCTTGTAATAGCAGCGTCGACATTTCCGGGGAGGAGAGGGTACAAGACATCATGTTTGATTAAATTCGATGCGGGATTCTCGATCGATCGGTCAAGAGGTTCTGGCATCGTGTTAAGAGGGGATGCGAATGAAGCGATCGCTTTGGAAAGTGCTAATTACTTCATTTTTCATCACTCGCGTTGTTTTGCTTCGCTACTTATTAAGCGATGATCGATCGTCCCGTCGTGTCGACGTAAATACGACTCTCGAAAATGTTCCGCCAAATTAGCATTATCATACGAACCTTATGAATTGATGTCATCGTGTCGACAGAATGGAAATCGCACTCTGTTTCTTACCGCAAAAGGTATCGTGAACCTTGTGGCGTATAATTTCATAAATTATTAAGAATTTTATAAGTTATTAAACCAAAGAAATTGTTTTGCAGCAAAAATTTTCATGTATTATTTTTTCACCATATTAAGAAATTTTAGTTTTAGGAAAACTCCTTAATTTAAGATTAAAACTCCTTAATTAAAGTTTAAAATTAATTTCAAGCCAGATTTCTCGATTCTCTGTCTAATCTCAAAATTTTTAGAAAAGAGAGATAATTAGTTATTTGAACTTTGGGTTACAATTTTTAAAACATAACATCATTGATTATATTAGAATAAAGAAAAATATTGACTTTAATAACTTTAATAATATTAATAATCGTAAATTAATAGCAATTGAGAGTAAAAAGAAACAACAAAATAAATACGTTTCTGAGATATTGAAAATGGTCTTATGGCATAAAAATCGACGATTTGCGACATTATCGCGATCAGTTGGAATCGTTTTCACCGAGCCAGCATGTTTTGGCAGTCAATTAACTGCGAGGAGCAAGAAACGGTGCCTAATCTCTCGCGCTCGACCAATTTCGCGCCACATCGCTAATTAACCCGTGAACGCGACGACAAAATATACACCTCGGCAGATTCTCAGGGCGACGATAAGAACCGATATAAATTATCGCCGCGGCCCATTACCTCTCCGACCGGCGCGTCCCGGACGGCCGATTAATAATCGAATTTATTGGAAGCTGCCAATTGATATATCGGATTAGCCCCTCATTTGTCCACGTTTACGAGCGAATTCGCTCGTATAATAGCGGGTTTTATGAATGGCCGACCAGCAGGTGGTACAGCCCGAGGGACAGCCGCACCCACACGAAATCACCGTTCCTGTCTTTTCCCTTTCTTTCTCCTTCTTACCTCGTACAAGATAATTGCGTTAATTGCGTCATCACGATGCCGCGCGTCGCGACGCCTCGGAATGTCTCGCGTTTAGCCTTAGTTATTGTTAGTATTTCAGAATCTCGACATCTGGATATCGTCACATATTCTCCTCTTCTTGAACACGCGAAACACGGATGAGACGTATTTTGTGAGCTCGAGCTCGTTAGCGAAATATATCGAACAATTTTCAAACGTGGCAGGCGACGTGAGAGTTGGCGTTTCCGCTTTTAAGCTTTTGATTTATCGACTTGAGAGTCTCCGGATTAAACGACGATTCCGTAGTTTCGATGATGTATGAAATACTTTCCGAAATAAAACTGACGCGAATTGTAATACGCGTTATATAAGCAATACACGTTTAAATTGAAAACATTAACATTTTTTATTATTTTTCTCATATAAAAAAATTAAGAAATTATTGCTGTAATAATATGATATATACTAACACTTTTGATAGATTTAATTTATTGTCGCAATAATAATTTAATTTTCAATTCGCGCTCCACTCTGAAATCGTGATACGGTGAGAATTATGTGATAACTGCTGTGATAAGAGTTTAAATATCGCATTAAAAAGGGTCGACTTTCTCCTATGCCATCAACTTTTAGGTACAAAAATTAAAAGGGATGAAGGCACATATAAAAATTCTTACATGAAATTCATGTTAATTGAATTGCGTGCGATAAATTCAATTTTTTTTTACGTTTTTAATATTAAATTTAGACATTATATATTTTATATACTTAGAAAATATTTGATAAAGATTGACAGCCTAACAGCAATTGCATCTTGAGCCATGCTTTTATACATTGTAAAGAAATGAAAATATTCAACTACATGAGATGATACTTGGCGCGAGATCGCCGTAAAAAGAAAATATGTAAGTTTACGCAGGAGTTGACTGGAAAATATCCTCAGACCCTTGCTCCATTTTCCTTCAACGGCATTCGCCCTATGAATTTATAGGCGAATGAGACACGAAGAGAGAGCGGGATGCAACGCGAGCTGTGCGTATTCGCGCGCAGAAACGCGCGTCGGCATTAAATCACCGTCGAATCTAAACACGCACAATACGTGCCACGGCGCGGTTTTGCACGCATCGCTTAAATCTCCTTAACGCGTCTCGCGTTTACGGCGGAGACACCGGACCCGGTCGACTGCAGTCTGGTGAGGAAAAGTGCACGCCTGGCGCGTCGTATGTAAACAAATAGCGGACGAAAATATTTATCGTCATACCGCACGCGGTATCCCTCGCTCCATACCCACAGCTCGAATCCAGCCGACAGAACGGTCTCTTCATCGATCATATTTAATTGAAACTCAACACCCATCCCCGAGTGTCTCTCAATAAATCTAGATTCATCGCTGACTGTGTTTTCACACGGGGGTCGTTCTTCGGTAAGACGCGATACTATGAGAAACGCGGGAAGAAAGGAAAAGAGACAGTTTGAGCAAGACACTAGGAAAACTTTGATTGGAAGTATATAAAGGCTATCTGTAAATTTTCGTGACACTTTTATCGATAGGAAATATTTATCACGATCGTTAACAAATCGCTTGCAAAATGATAAATATTATATAACTGAATTTGATTTGTGTAAATAAAACTATAAATTAATATATCAAAAATACATATTTCAAGAAAAAATATTTTTTTCCTAAATACATTTTGTGTGTTAATAGAAAAAAAAAATATATTTTTTGATCGCATATACGTATTTACATTTTAAATTTCACGAATATTTTTACTGAATGCCATTAAAAATTCTTTATTTCAACTTTTTTTATTTAATGAGTGCAAATGGTGTTAATGAATAGATAAACAATATATTTAAGAAGAAAACAGAGAAGAAATGTGTTTCATTGTCAATTATTAAATCTTGCTCTTCTCTCTGAGAATCTCTTCTTTAATCGATACTGTCCAGATATGTATATTATTGACTTGCGTCATCGGTTCGAACAGACGTCGACTGTTTATGAGACGAGTGTCCTCCCAAGGCAAATAATTTCTACTTACACATATATAGTCCCACTAAAACTATCAATTGAGTGGATAAAAAAATTTGACGGAAAGATTACAGATATTTAAAAACGTAGAAGCTTAATTTAAAGGTTTAGAAGAAAAATTGCATTTATATTTTCGCAAAATGCAATAACAATATCTTTCGAAAATAGGAATATGATTCGGAATATGATATCAATTTACAACTGAAACTAACAAAAGACTATCTATCTATCGACCAAAATTTATTCGATAAGAAGATCAGTCGATGAATCGTTGATAAAAAGAAGATTACTTGTTCAATCATTCGTGAAAATAGTTAGTCGGCACCCATCAATTATGAACAATCATATTGAGAATAATTTCGCTACGCTCGACAACACAATTCGGTTCTCCTCGAACCATAAATCTCACTATGTCCTACACGGCGGCGGAAGATAGACGTTCCTCGATACTGGACAAATTGAGCCTTTCGGTTACGCGCCAAATACGTCGTGATCGTTCACGCTGCCAACCCGCCAATTACACGAAGAGCTGGCCGATTTCTTTCGTTGCGCGAGAGAGAGATAGAGAGAGCCGCGATCGACGCCAATTATTCGTAATCGGCCGACCTTCCCGCTATCGATCCGCGCTTTCTCGAGGATGCGTTTTCTCGACACGGAATGATGGATACCGCATCGCGGCAAAATACTTCGGTTTAGCCGGCTGTGTCATTAACTCTCGAGACGGCGCAGCACGTCTTCGACACCAGGGGATCGACAGGTTCTGGAGAGGGCCGTCTCCTCGTCAGCGCACGCTTCAAACGCGAATAAATGCGCGAGATCAGGACGTCAGAAGCGGGATCGCTCGTGTATGGATCGCTTGGGAGGATCGCAAATTTGCATTAAGAAACCGTCGGCTAAGGCGGTTCCAAGCAACGCTCGACTCACTCTCTCTCTCTCTCTCTCTCTCTCTCTCTCTCTCTCTCGTATATCGATTCATCCTGCGTATCTCGAAGAAAAGTATCATGACGAAGCAAAAAATTAATAGCCTCGTGCCTCTCTAAAGAGTTTAAAAAACGTTGAAAATGTTTTTTTTTTCTCTCCTCGATATATATGTGACATTACTCGAAAAATCTGAAATCTAAAATATCTTATCTAAAAGCTTAATCTTTATTCGATAATACTTAAAATGTAACATAAATCACATGCACATGTCACGCACACATTTACGTTTCAAACCGTTCTTTCGCCTCTTTTGATGCAAAAATGAAATGAATTTTTTATTAATTTTTACTTTACTTTGATATTAATCCGTTGCCGTCGTAAAAGATAGACTTGTCAAAGTGATGAATACCTCGCATTTTTTTACAACAAGAAGTAGGTCAAAATTCTTCACTTCTAGCACCATCATATAATTAATTTCTATTAATCTTTATTCGTGCTCATTTTGACCTCGCCGTGACATTCTCACGAATGAAGGAGTTACATTAACTAAGTCTATTAAGAACTAACTCTGCCGTAAAACTTTTGCACCGCAAAAACTCAATCGCGCGGAAGAAATGAATGCATGGTAATCGCGAGATCACTCGACCAGCATCTCCGACTTTCCAACTCTGCCGAACGTCATAGTACTTTGCCACGCGACACCGCACAGACATCGAGGTAGGCTCGGCTATCGGGTTTCGCCCCCTCCCCTCCCCCCCCCCATTACATTCTCCCATGTATTTATTACGGGTTCTTCTCCTCCTTCGTCCCGCGGCAACAACGTCCCTCACCATCGCAAACCTTCTCGACTCGTCCAGATTCCCTTCTCACTCGTCAACGTCGTCTCGTGTTCCAGCCACTCTACTCGCGGCCAATCAAAATTACGAGTGATGACGTCTCCATTCATGGGGTCCGAAGCTCCGTTTCACGTTGCCCCCCCGTTCGTTTTTTCTCGAATTCCTTCCTTTTCTCGTCTCGCCCACTTGTGCCTCGCGCTAATTGATCCTAAGTGGCTTGTGGGAGAACTCGTAATCCTCCCTTCCCCCCCCTCCCTCCCCCCTTCTCTTTTCATTCACAGTCCGTGACTAGTCGCGCTCGAAAAGAAGAGTGATTGTTATGGGAAGATTGGGAGGAAGAGCCATATACATGTATCCGTTAACGTGTGCTCAAAGATAGCTTCGAAATTCATGGTCGCGCGATATCATTGAGTGTTGAGAAATTTTATGAGTTTTAACACTAAACGATGCAAATGAATTTATAGAATGACGAGAGGCTCGCAGTGCTTACAAACCTTATATAGAGTGTTTGATAATAGACGCATTTGTGACGATGTCTCTCTTGTCAGAAATGACTCTTCCATTAAGCCTTGATAAGCATTATCTTTTAGTGTTGAGCAACGTCTCGCTGTATTTATGTGAAGCATTTAATAAAAGCGGCGGCACTAGATTCCATGAAATAATTGTCTCCCGAAACGGGACTAAGAATCTCGGTTCAAGCATAAATTAAAAGTAACGCGAGCCATCGAGAGATTAAGCAGTATTTGCATGCCTTAATTGTCATCTAAATTAAAGCAACGTGCCGTGACCGCATTCGCGCGCGAAAATTATTGCGTGATCAACTCGACGACAGAAACGTCGACGAAGGCGAAAAGAAAATACATTTTCTTTTCTTTCCGGAAATAATTTAAATCTCTCGTGTGTGAGAAAGAGGCATGCACACGCGAGCGAAAAGAGAGAAAGCAGAGGACACAATTTTGTTGCCGAAGGCATCGAAAACCGAGGCCGGTTTCCGACGCTCGCGTGGCAGCGAGCTATCAATTTAATCGTCCGCTGATGAATGGACAGATCGGTTTTCTTAAAGTACCTCTTTGCCATCTCCCTCTCGTCGTCGTCGTTTCTCTCTCTCTCTCTGTTCCTCGCGCCTTCATTTCCTCTCTATACATCTCGCGATATATGCGTTCGTTTCTCCTGTCAACTCCTTCGTTATCCGCCGTTTCCTTTGCAGTTCTCTTCGTCACTGTATCACCTCCGTGCATTTTACATTCCTTTTTCTTCGTCTCCTACTACATCACCGATTCGCTCCCCACCTTTTCGCGCGTAGCTCTTTGTGCATTTTAGCGATCTTTCTCTTGGCTTTCTTCGCGAAAAGTTTCTCTTTTCTCTTTTCTTCGAGAGAACGGCCAATGTATATTCATTGGTCGCTTTTGCAACATTTCTGCCGGTAGTCATATATCCATGTGCCGTGCCCTTAAATTATGCGCGCAATTACGTGTGCCCGGTTCGCGTAAGCATATCGGAGATGTAGATGATGCACTCGGGTAAGTGCATCAGGCGTGAAAGCGAAGCTCAGGATTGCCGGATGCGCCAGAATTTTTTTTTTCTCGTAGGTGCTAATGACGAAGCAAAGTGCCTGGGTATCAGTAGCCAAAGTGCTCTCGTCGACTCACGGACAGTCGATTGAGCCGTTTTGAGCGTATCGCGTGACAGGATTGGCTCGTGTCACGTAACGCGCTTCAAAACGCGTCGCGGCTGTCACGTTGATGCCATGCAACCGCGTAGACGTCAAGTACAAAGTGATTTCTTATGGGAGGTATATACGTCTTCGGCAGAAAAGCGAATCTCTAACTTCTTACGTTAACAATTTTACTTTTACTTTTAATTTTATTTGAGACATGTAAACATCATGATCGTTAAACTAAATCCTCGTTTATTTAGCTTAAAACAACAATTATAAATTTAAACATAATAGAAAAAAAATTGTAGGGAGAAAAGTGGGACAAGTATTTCAAATGGTATAGTAGAAAATGTTTAAACGATCGTTTCAGAAAGGTGACGAATTGACATTCACGTTATTAATCTTATTGCCACAATTTACATGATTGTATCTGACAGCGCTATTCAATGATTATCGATGTCTGATTCAGGGGGATTAAATTTAAATTCGTCGACCAGTCGAACGGTAATAAATGCAATAGAGCGATAAACGGTGACGACGAATAAAATCGGAATTATGATCGCGCGATCAAAACCACAGAAATATAAATATATCTATGCATATACATATGTGTGTGTGTGTGTGTGTGTGTGTGATGCCAAGTTCTGGTCGATTAATTTAATTAACCGTTGCCTTCGCGACGAGTGATCCTTTAGTCGCGATGTCGAGTGAGATAGAGCGATCAACAAGACATCCATCTCGTTCTTGTTTCATATAAATTAATAATCTAGTACTTGTCGCGCGATATTTATGTAATAAACACGCTCGAATAAACACGCGTTCTCGCGATCGCATTTCGAAATTTCCACGCGAAGATGAAGTGCGTGCAGCGCTTGTCTTTCAAGGAGAAGATTCCGGTTTGCGGCGATCACTTTGTTTTGCCAATTGTAATGATATTTTCCTTATAAAAGAAATGCCGATGCGGCGCGCGGTTAATTCCAGAACGTATACGAGCGTTATGCAAGCACATCATTCGTACACGATAAAAAGAAGCAGGGAGCTATTACCGCAGACTTTAAATCTCTTTATCCTCTCTCGCGTCGGGATTAATATCCTACCGTAATTCATCCCCTCTTTGCTGTAACTCGCGTAACAACGTGGTTAAACTTTATTGCACCATCGCGTGTTGCGAAGATTCACCGCGATCGACGTAAATGTCCAAAAAACACGCGCCTTCAAGGCGAAATTTTTTGACGAATGGATAAAATAATTAAAGTATGCAAATACACATTTAAGATGTTTGCTATCCAAAATTATTTTCAATCTATGATATCCGTCAGATAATTTCATTTTATTTTTTGTTTGTAAAAATGAACATTTATGTTGTACTCGAAACGATATTCTCCACGAAAGAAATATAAGAAATAAAAAATAAAATATAAATTTAAATGTAAGATATAAAATTTTTTTTTCGCACAATCGTCTATGCAATTTATCTCAACAGGTTTCTGGAATGCGTATAAAATTCAAAACATATTCATGTAGATAAATCATAAATTTAAACAACTAATTTTATGGATCTATCATATAATGGATATATCTCGCTGTATATTTATTTTTACATTAACCGAGATACTTAAAATAAATGAAGCTTTTATATTATGCATCAAGCTTACGAAAAATCGAGTGTACGGAAATTGAATCTAAGAAAAATCAATAAACCACAGATCGCAAAAAAATCTACCAGTTGAGAAAAAGAGAGAGAAAGTATATGTGCCGATACTCATATATATATATAACTTTGCGCGAGATGTTCCTCGGATATAAAAGTATCTCCCCAACACAACGGAGAGATGTGTGCGCGTCACGTTTATAAATTTCACTGCGCGCACCAACGTCGTCGCACGCACACGCATAAATCGCGCGCGTAACCCCCTCGGGGTGCGGGTAGAGCGCATAAATACGCGCTCGCACACACCCATCCTCGGTGCATAAGAGCGTAAACGTGCTTCGTGTATCCGCGAAGAAAGACACAAAGAGTGAGCGAGTAAAAGAGAGAGAAAGAGAGAGAGAGAGAGAGAGAGAGAGAGAGAGAGAGAGAGAGCGAATGGAACATACAGAGAGAAGGAGATAAGAGAGGAAGGAGGCTGAGAGACTGCGTGTTCAAACAAAGGTGAGCCTGCAACCTGCACATAATGCGCTTCTTAACTCCTCGCGCGCGTTTCGCTACCTTTCTCTATATTCCCTACCTTTCCTCTCGCGTTCTTCTTCTAACCACCTCCTCCTCCTCCCAATGCTGATTCTCTTCGTTTTGTCGATGTTATACATCGCGAAGGTTACATCCGGGCGGAATGTCTTGTTGCCAGGTGTACGGGGAAAGATCTACCGCCTTTCCTTCCTCGCTCTATGTATTTCCCTTGTACAAGCCGCGGTTTACTTTCGACTACGACATCCTTTTGCGCGAGATCGCCTTGTGTAATCTCTGTTTTTATTCGCTTCGGAACAGTACGAACGATGATGCAAATTACATTGTATAATCCTAACTAAATTGAGAGTAAGAACATTTCCCATTAAGTTGATTATATATAGATCAGGTTCATAGTAAAAAAATCAATGTTAAAAAATAATTTTTAAATAATTATCAGAATTATCACGATATTTCATGCACTAACAATAAGAAAAGGCTGATATATAATAATTATATTACTATGAAAACATCATTATAGATGCAAGAATGATAATAAACTGATCTACATTTATTTTCAATGAAAATAAAATGATTAATTGACTTTTAATTATTTTTTAAATTGCAAATTCTCTGGAAAGAAAATTACTAGTACATCGTATAATGGATATATTTAACAAGTCTCTTTCAATAAAAATAGATGTGTGTAAAAAAAAAAAAAAATTAACTCATTTCGACATTGCATAAATATATGAATCACATATGATTCTTGTTCGGATATTATCCGATTAATTCGATATGATTGCAGCGACAAATCAGGAGTCTCACGTAATCGATGCTTGTTTAGCAACATATATTGGACATTGTTAATATTCCCGAAGCGCGTATCGATACCTTTTGAGCAGGCACCTTTATGTGACCTGCGTGAAAGTTGTGTGCCAGGATAGATAAGTAGATAATAGGAGGTCGAAGGCTCGTCACCGGCTGCGGTACAACGGAGAGCCGCGTCGCGGCTACCCGCTAATCGAACAGCTTAAACCCGGCTTTTATTCGTTTGCGTATTGGCGAGTACATTCGCATGCAAATGCACAGCGGTAATAAATGGGAGGGTTACGGCAGGCGGGCGACGTGCTTCGGTTATACGTCGTAAAGCTCGCCGGTGGTATTCGCGATAATTGCGAGATTCTAAGGGTGAGCAATAAAACGAGTCGATGGGAAAAGAGAGAGTGAGAAACAATATATATATATATATATATATATATATATATATATATATATATATATATAGAGAGAGAGAGAGAGAGAGAGAGAGAGAGAGAGATAGAAGGCGTCCGCTAGCGGGACACACGCGTTGTCCTACGCGACGACGCGTGAATTTTATGTATACGGGTCTCGTGAGTTTATTAGTTCGCGCTCTATTAAATTTAACAATAGCTTTTGATTGTATTCGCTAGAAATTGGAGAACGGATATAATTTCTAAAAAAAAAAAAGAAAAAATTCTAAACCGCAGAGAGCCAGAAAGCATAAAATATGCTTTTATTAATGTAAATAAAATTAAAAATAATCTTTGCTTATTACTTTACTGGAAAACATCTAAAAGGTAATGTTGGAAATATATTAATTTCACTCTCTCTCTCTCTCTCTCTCTTTGTCAATTAATTAATATTTAAATTAATATTTAAAAGGAAAACAATTATAACGAGCTCTTATAAAAAGTTGATGACTTTTCAAAATAAACAAATTTTCCGTTTGTCTATATAGTAGATCTCAAAGAATCATTCGATCGAGCAGATATGACTTGATGAATGGCATGTCACGCAGTATAAAATGACGAATTTCTCGAACGAGATTGATAATTCGCGATATCGACGTCTCGTTTCTCATTATCCGTCCTTTTTTGCACGTCCTTTTAATAATTAATGCGCAACATCAATTAATTCTCTCATCTCGTTTACGCCTTCTACCCCGTTTTTTCGCAATCTCATTTTTCACGGCTGTTTATCGAGTATCCTCAGGGGATGATTTACTCGAAAGTAGTCAAAGTTTCACGGTAAGCTCTCCCGTCGATCTTTTCTGAAAATCCAAGACGAAACGGTTCCCGCGAGGAAAGTTTACTCTAAGCATCTTATCCGAGTTCTAATTGAACCCTCGCTTTCCACGTAAAACCTTAAACGATTATGTCAGGTTGTACTTTTCGCAAGAGACCTCCGAGATTGCTGACTCCATTCGCCGAGCACGATAATTGCTCTAATCTGATTAACTAAATCTTATACCGGCGGACCTTTTTAGCTAGCAAAATTGTGCCTCCTCACGATCTGTAGCAAAATGCAACGATATTCGCGCTCGTGCTTATTATGATAAACTTTGTTAGAGAATCTATTACATAAAAGGTTAAGAGGCTCAATGAGGATGAAAACTATTAATTTCGATATTAAGAAATATCTAGTTTTATTAACGATCTAATTGCATTATTCATAGTGCGCGTTAAAAATTAATAATTACAATGTAATAATTATTCAATACATTATTTCATTATTATTTTTATTACAGTCTTACTCAATATCTGATTAAAAAAATACTATAATACGTAAAATTTGTTAATTTTAATATCGAATTATTTTTTTTTTTTTTTGAACTAGTTTAAAATTAAAACTATTAATGAACTTTTTTCAGGACTCATTAACCGACAAAAAAAGAATTAGAAAAAATTATGCTCCCTAAAAAAAAAAAAAACAGCATTTGTCTGTGAGACATAATACATTTTTCCGAGGAAGCCCGCAATTGTCGAATTATCTTCCTCGATGAGGAACGAGGGTAACGGTCGCGTCAACGCTGTTTCGCCACGGCTGTTAAGTCTGCGCGGGACTTAATTTCAATAGGATTTTATACCGGGGCTTCGTTAAAATCCCGAATAGATCCGGTGTTATAACGCGACACTGGTGTACGAGGCTCATGCGGATCTTAAGTGCGGCGCGAATGCACCGAAGGCACGAACGGAGAGGAGAAAGATTACAAGCGAAGCTACGAAGACCTTGTTACATAAAATCGTCCCGTGCAAAAGAGAACACGCGGATAAATTGAAAGAAAATAGGCAAGTGCACTCTCGAGTAATGCGATAATTAGATTACGCTTTTCACATTTTCTACGTCGCTCATTTATGCAAATCGGTTTTTGCTCGATCTTCAATGTTGCTAGATAAAAATCTTTTTTGATTAAATTGAGATTGTCTGATAAACGCATATATAATTTTGCGTAATGTATAAGGTAATATCTATAGGCGAGGAAATGTATGAAAAATTTTTTTTCAGTAGCTTTTTAAAGCTACTGTAAAAGCTACTGATAAAATTAAAAATGAGTGTGAAATAAAATTTTAATATTTTATCGCGACAAATCTTCTGCAATTTCGATTAAAGAAAAGATACTATAAAATGTTATTTACCATGTTAATAGAATTTTTTATTCATTCACGTAAATGAAGTTTGGAGTTGGGGTGGAGTGACCGAGAAGTCTTACGTTCGCATGGTAGATTTAGTAACTAAGCGCTGCAAGCAGTCAAACGTATTACAATTTACTAACAAACTTACAACTTAGGCCGAAACTGGATTATAACTAAATTCCATCGCTCTACATTCTTCCACTGGAGTAACTGCTGCTGCGCGTTTAACTTTAGGAAACTAGTTAGCCATCCTATATGTATATGTATACACACACACACACACACACATGTATATATATATATATATAAAAGAGTGATATAAATTCTACGATTTAAGAAAGCTTTCTTACAAAATATATATAAAATATGTATGATTTATGAGTATCTTTCTATCTTTTAATAAATCATTATTCACAATAATAGAATCATAATTCAACCATGATAGTTTACCAACCAAAAGAAAAAATCAAAATAAGACGAAGTTGTTTGATAAATGTCAATATTAAATTCAAGAATATTACAAAATATTATTAATTATTTTGTCCTAAGTAAACGCTTTTTAGCGAGCATAATAGAAATGATTACAGAAAAATGGAGGGAGAGAAGGGTTAAAAGATGAAACTTGCGAAGCACGTTTCTGTAACTTTGCCAGCAAATCCGCTTTCTACTCTCTCTCTCTCTCTCTCTTCCGCCTTTTCGCAAAGACTGGCTTACAAATCCACTTGTGATTAGACAAAGCAAACACCACAAAGACCGCGAGAAGAACGAGTGTTCCGAGACGGCGAAAGAGGCGACAAGCGAGGAGGACTGAGCGAGACACAAAGAAAAAAGACGGGCAAACGAGGAGAGACACTAATAGTGCTGATCCCACCGCAAGCTCTGGGAGGTTTAAGTCCCGGTTAAGTGGCGGGTAATGAATATGCTAACGTGTGCCGAGTATGCAAGGAAAGCTTTGCATTTTAGTATCGAGTTCAAGCACCTAGTGCGGCTTGTGCGAGGATATATGCACGCGCGTTTATATACCAGGTTATACCATATGCTTTTACGAATATCGGGCAGCTTGCAATATTTTTCAGTTAAGAAAATGATTATCGAGAAAGTTATAAGCATTTTATGCGTATTTCTATTTAAATACATATTTCTAAAAGTATGTATATGTTTTTTTTTTATTACATAATTATAAATATTACAATATAATTATAAATATTTATAAATATCTTTTATTTTAAGAATAATAATTTAAGATATATAAATAATTTTATGAAAGGTCATATTTTCCAATCTATCGATTTTTAACTTTATTTTGTTCTTTTTAAATTTATTTAAAATAATCTGAAACACACACAATACATAAAAATTTTAATGTATTTAAAGTCTCCATATCCGCTGTCAGTGCGCGTTAAAGGAAGTATTTATGAAACGATATGAAGGCATCTCGAGAAATTCAATTTCATGACATTCGATTAATGCGATATAATGAACTGGCCAAGCGCGAGCGTGATACTTGCCTTCCGCGATCGACGACGCGATACCTCAAGTGCGAAGTCGACAGCGACGACGACGATGACGACAACGGCGACTCGTCAATATCTCCCTTGGTTTGAACTCAAGCTGCTTTTGAGCACAACAATCCCGAAGCAGGTTTATCGCATGGCGGAATAATATTGATTAAGATTCAAGATGACACCATCGATACGCTTCCTACGGATCGGATTTAACACGTACGCCGCGAATATCTCATCTAGAAGATTCTAAATCGCTAAGATTTCTAAAAATCGCTTTTATTATTTCGTAGTCATAGTAGATAAATCGCAACTAACAAAATTATGAATTCATTACATCGAGATAAAAATCGCTATCAAACAAGTTAATACGTCAGAGGATAAGAACGGTGATAACGTAGTTAGCGTCATTTAAGAAATGCTTATAGGAAGGAAAGTGCAATAGATTCATCAATTCATTATAACATCATTTGTACAAATGCTTTTCAGATCAAGTTCAGATTAATAATATCAGGCGAGAGATTTGAATTACAAATCATAATTTTTATCATATATTCTCGTGTAACATTAAAATTATTCTACAAAAAAAAAAAAAGATTCTTGTCTCTCCTATATATTGCTCAAATTAAAAAATTGGCAATTAATCGGTTATCATTTCAGAAGAGAGAAACCGATCGTTTCGGCTTATTCGGTATTCATCATCTGTATCTTTTTTGTATGCCAATTCCCTTCCCAATAACAAACGAGCGCGCCCATGCGAAATAAACGCACGAATTACTTTCGGCGATCCAAGTCACCCCTCCGATGGCGAACAATCTGTCTACAACGACCGAACCGAGACTCAGTCACGTTAGGAATTCGCCGTAGCGCCGGCGTGTTAATTTAATACTGCGTGAAATTTCGCTTTGCGCGCCGCACAGATCGAAGTCTTGACAGAGTGGAAGAACCGGGAGGGTGCGTCACGGAGGGTGGGAGCGTCTCGGTGACCGATTCTGTTTGAGAGAAGAACCCTTGCCCGAGGGTGCCATCGGGGTTAGAGTAAACACGGGGTAAGCCTTTGGGTGCCCGGGAGTAGATACAGTTGAAACGCGTATCGTTCCGGCATGGTCACGCGTGCTGTACAAACAGGGGAAGTTTCTAATATATACCCGACCACCGCGTATCCAACGACATATCGTCGGCCGGCTGTAAACGGTTATAAAAACTCGTGAGATGTTGTATTATCCAGGCAACCGTAACTCAAACCATTACACAATCGACGGTTATTAAATTCAATCAAATGAAGGAGATTGATTATTTCTAGTATTATTATACGATAGTATCAAGTCAATTTTGTTATACGTACATGTTTTGCATAATTACAATGTTTTACGCATCAATGGAGTTTCATACAAGCATAAGTAAAATAATGTTAAGATACAAATATAAAAATAGGATGCAGAATTGAAGAGAGAGAGAGAGAGAGAGAGAGTGAGTGAATCAATGCATAATGTAGAACAGAAAGGTCACGGTTGTGCGCCCGATCGAATATCGTAATTTCTGACAGCGCCGAATGTTATTTTTGCCAAGCGTAGGATGGCGATTCTGTGTCACGCAGCGACACGAAGGTCGCGTATAAAAGTGGCTTGTCGCCACAATATATACCCTTCGCGCGAGGAATAATTGTCCGTGACTGCTCTCGCAACGTCCACGCGAACAGTGGGCCGTTGTGATAGTACGATCGTTAGTGAGCCGTGAAATTACGATGCCATCGGACGTTTCTACTACCGATGCAATACATTACCCACCATCGTCGTATATATATATCTCGCAAGCCGCGAGAGATTTTCATTTTACGCCGATTGAACAGTTAACAGTGGCAAAGAAGATAGCAGCAAAATTAATGACTAAAAAAAATTGTCTTTTAAAGATATTTTTTTCTTTAATATTCTTTTTTACATGCTGTTAATATTTCTTCTTAGACAGCAGTGAAATTAATACGCATAGGATAAAGGATAAAAATATAAATTATAAATATAAAAATATAAATTGATATAAAAAATGTAATGTTGAATAAGGAAAAGCTATGCCACTGTCAATTGTCCATGGAATCTCTTACAGCGATATCAATTGGATACTACAAATAAATTCTCTGTATATAGCGAGAAAACAAATTCCTATGACAAATTTACGTGGGGCAAGGAAAAAGGGGAAGAGTTGTAAGTCAGATGAGAAATAGAGAAATAAAGAAAGAAATAAAACAGAGACGATCGAATAAAAAGAAAGAGAAGCCATAGAGCGATCGTGTCTCATCTGCGATATTTATCGCACACAAGGAAAACAAAACTGTGTAATTCTGAGATCTTCAAAAGGATTCGCCCGATGCTAATCAGTTGCCAAGACACGTGATGCATACAAGAATATTGTAGTATTATCATAATCTTCAGAAAAATTAACCAGTCCAGATATTGATAACGACTCATAATTCATTACTCCAAAGTGAATTCTAAGTTGATATAAAAAAAATATACGATCTCTTAGGAATCTGCTATGATTATTTGATTTAACCAAACTTATATGTCATGTTATAATTTGATTGATATTATCTTGTATAAAATAAATAAATTAACATGAGAAAAATATATAATAATTTTAAGCGAACAAATAAATCGAAGATAAAAAAACAATAACACGAGAGGATAAGTTTTATAAAAACAGATTATTAAAGCTTATAAAGACAAATTATCCGCAACACTAACACAAAGCCCTTAGAAACTCTCGATAAGTAATAAATCACTATCTAATTTAGTATCCGCATCACACATATAATGTAGTTTCTAAGAAAGTGCTGACTTTATCCCTCGGGACGAGTCAAAGTGAAGGAGCTTACGGTCGGGACAAGTGGTAGACGCTGTGGAGCAGACAAGAAAAGCGGGAAAGGAGTGAAAACGAGATACGAGGAATCGAGGGAAGAGAGGATCTCTCCATTCGTCAGCGTAGAAATCTCGAAACGTGTGGCGCTGTTCTGACCTGACGGTACGTCGACAGTAGTCGTATTTTGCCGCGGAAATGCCGAGAGCACGAGAATTGGGAGAGGGTTTATCGAGGAGGGAGCATGAGTGGGGTCAGACGGCAGGACCGATTCGGAGTTCACTAACCGTAGAAAAGTTATTGCCGTCAACGAGAGACATGTACCGGATGCAACGATAGAACGACACATTGCAGAAATGTGCATTTTCCGCGTGTTTCGAACTCGTAATAACGGGGATGTTGAGAAAGGAGAGCGCGAATATCTTATATTGCATCTCTTATAAAACGAGCAAGATCATCGGTCGTTGTCGCTGGATGAGTCGTTCTTATTTATTTTCAAGTGAATGACAAGATGGATAAATTCAATAAAGTTCGTGAACATTTATAGCAGCTAATTCGCCTCTCGATCTTATCCAATTCGATATAGTGTGTAATGTAGATAGCTTTTATTTATACAACAAATAATGTGCTTCAAATATATCGCCTCGTTCAGATATGCTTCCTTCTTACACGCAAGCAAGTTGAATCGACATTCATTAGCATGCGATTAGACTTATTATTTAATGTGGCGAAGATAGTTTACCAAGAGCGATAATATTGAATCATGATTATTTAAATGAGCGGGTGGGTGGTGTGGCATGCAAATACGACCGCTCGTACTACCTAACGCGATGTTAAATCTCAATTTATTTAGTAGGCGTGGCTAATTATTCAATCGAAGTCGCTTTTCCTTCGGAAAGATCTTATCCTCCTGGCGCCATATTAATCATCATATAATAACATCGTCATCCTGCTGCCTGTGGAAACCAGGAATTAGATCAAGTCAATGTTTTAAAATCATCAATGTATCTGATATCTTAAATTATTACACATTCAAAGATAAAACTTTTTCAATTACTTTCAAATGTCTTTATAAAGAGAGATAAAGATTTTCTCCTACAAAACTTGATTAGACTTGCCTGTTATCATATCCAAGAAATCGAAATCGAATCAATCTGTCAATTGATTAATTTCAAAATTTATTATCCTTATGAAAGGAGAGGCAATCTCAAATTTGTGGCGCGATTAAAGTTCAAAATTAAATTACGCATCAAAAGGAAATTACACTCGCTCGTCCCACGCGAGCTAACACCGATGGCGATGTCCTTCTCCCTTTCCCTCGTCCCGAGGATTAATTTATGAAACTTATGCTGGTCCTAAGACAAACTTAAATCTTCTTTCCACGGCGGGCGTTCGCGGTGAATGTCGTGTCTCGTTGTTATCTTAACGGCTGCCACGGCTGCTAACGAGAATACAGGCTGTTCGTTATCTCGCCAGCGAGAGCACGCGCAGACCCTCGGCACGATACTTGAGTTTTATAATATTACAGCCAGAAATACTGTGAGAGAGCACGAGGTGGGCTCGACCAGCCATGAATCGGTTAACATTTTAGAATTTAAATCAGTTAATTATAAGAACATGCATGGAAATTCGAATATTATATACTTTTTAAATCAAGGCAATTAAATTAATTTTTTTTATTTTTATTATTACGCTTATTTTATTATTACGCTAATCCATCCATTCAACGATGTAGCACTTTAAAATAATGCAAATATTCCATTCCTAGCATAGGAAAAATGCAATTCACAATCAACACTAAAGTAACGATAAAATTACTAGCATACATATATAATTTTAAGAAGAAAATAATTCATTTTTAGTAGCTTTACTCGTGTATCTGGAAAAATCATAAAAAAAAAAAAAAACCGGAATTGTGTCTGACAGCTTTGAACGATGTGGTAGGCTCAAGTAAAATTTTTACTGCATGTTTGTGCGTGTATATCTCCTTTACAACTGGTCCTCGCGGCGAGCATAAATGCCGGTCGACACATTAAAAACGTGCCAGACCGCAAAGAGTTAATTAACCTCGCGACTCTGCGCGACAAGTTGAGTCCCCCCACAAGTTCGAGAATATGCGCGAACTGCCCGGTTGACATACATACTTAATCACGCGAAACTCGTTCACCGATTTATTTATTAATGTTTACGATGGAAAATTCTCGCGGAGGACGTAAAGAAGCGCAAGGAGCAACATCATGCGACTTACTAGAGACAGCTTATTTTAATACAATCTTCTGTTGCGCGCGTGAACGTTTTAAGGGAATATATTAACAGAAGATGACATTGAAAAATCACGATATAAACATGCTGTGATGGAATTATTGTCAGCCGAAAAGAAAGAGTAGTTCGCCAAGTTTCCAAGGGCATTCTTTTGAAGGAAACCTCGCGCGTTTGGGACAGATTTCTGATTTATGACGGCATTACATCCGGTATTCTTACACCGTGATTAAACCGACAAGAACAGTACAGTTACAGACGACACTATACATGGAATATATGCTCTATGCTCATATGGCACTATGCTCACTATATGTGATGCTGCGTGCACGCGCGCGTCTTCTCGCACCGGGAGATCATTATCCCCGCGGCGGTCCGCGTAGGCCTAGACAAACGTACATAAATTGAATGCACCGAGATTAGGGGGTTACTCAGCTGGTAACCACTTTGTAATAGCACCGCGAAAGGACTAAGACGAATGGTAATGATCTGGGTCCCTCCGATAGCGTCGCGCACTTTGAAAAAAATGTTGATTTCCGATCGGAGAAGATCCGCGTGTCGTTTTCTAGTTAGATAGATTTCTCTCTTCACCGATGCGTCCATCACTGTCGCTCTTTCCCGATCAAAATCATTCGCGTAAATCATAACGCGTCTTCTAATGTATATCTGATTCCGCGCGAATATTGAAGAGCTTTTTACAGTCAAAAAAAAAAAAAATTGTAATGAATAATATATTTAAATAAAGAAATAATATTTGTATTTCTTTTAATTTCTAAAATAATAAGACGGTATCTTTGATGAAACAAAAAATAAATCGTCATAAAAAACAAAAATTATTTAGCTCCTTTTCTTGCGGGGAGAGTACTAAAGATTCTTAATTAATTATCTCTCTCGCGTAGAATCGAAAGCGGATCACTTTGCCTGATGAAGAAAACGCTCGGACGTCGTAGAATCCTCTAATTATTCCGATGAACGTTATTAGTTACTTAAACGTGCGTGCATCGAGATGAAGCATTAGAAGTCTCCATATATGCTATTATTTATATGCGTTATTTAATATTGCGACAGAACGCGAGATTCCGGCGAGTTCGACGATCCCGTCACTCGTGTAATTAAGCATGCCACGAGCTCTCGAATAATCGCATGAGGGGGAGGGGGGCGGGAGGGTTTACCTCGATTCGCATAATTGCTCGTAGTGTGTCTTTGTTGGATTTACATGTAATTGCCGGTCGGGGGACACTTACGTTTGCAGGCTTTGCGATGCGTGATCGGTCTGGCCGGGTCCCTGTAGTAACCTTCGCGGCAGTAATGACAGTGCCTTCCTGCCGTAAAATGCCGGCACTGCAGACAAACGCCTCCGCTGACACGGCCCGACAGCTTGTACAGCTCCATGTTGAATCTGCACTTTCTCGCGTGGAGGTTGCAGTTGCACACTGAAACAGGTAACGCGAGTAATTTTAGTCAGCGAGCGACACGAGACGCGCCATTATTTTATGACTCTATCGTTTTCTTCAATTTCCCCTTTCTTTATTTCATTCTCTTCTCCTCTCTTTCTGTCCCCCGCTCTTTCCTTCTTTCTTTCGCATGCGCGAAATGTCTTTTTCTTCTGCAATCCTACATTAATCGTCCGGCATTATCGTCATTAGAATGCCGTAATCGTAATTAGAGTTCGACGCAGCCGCAATTATTTTGAGGAAAGAAATCTCCTTCATTATGTTCAACCTACGTGTTGCGTGCGAAAATAATAGCGTTCAAGTCCATATTTTTATCGTTTTCTTAAAGCGAGAATATGAAGGAGGTCAGTATGTATTATATTTTGCATTTTTCACATATTTTCTCAGGCATACCGGAAAAATATTATAAAAACAATACAATCTCTGCACCAAGATAATTTCATTTAAAATATGTAATTTGTATACACTTTTAGTCAAGATTAGAAAGATATATATATATATTATTTTTCACATATAAATCAATCTAAAAATTTTTACAAACTTAGTTAAAAAATCATTTCTTTAACTTTTCTTATAAATTCACGAGGAAAGAAAGAGAGAGAGAGAGAGTAGTTTTCAAAGTTCACTCATCTCTCAAAGTGATTGATTTCAATTATTTTTCTCCCGCAAGTAGAAACTTGTATATACATAAGTTTACTTATGCAAGTATAAATGATTACTTGCAAACATCGACTCTCATAACTGCACATGTCATAAATGCATGCAAATCGATTAATAAACGACGATCAGGCTTGGTTAAATTACAACGTTCTTTCAACAGAGAGCGTCGAAATCGGTACGCCGTAAATGTCATCTATCCTACTTTAATTACGCATTGCTGCAAGGTAATAAACGTTACCGCCTAACACAAGTGCGATGTATACATCGATATTATCTCGGTAACTGCGGATAGACACTTCAAATATTCCTGCGATTGAAGCATCGAAACGTCGTGATGCCACAACCACAGCTCATTAATATTACGGAGTTTCGTGAAACAACGAAGCGTGCCGGGGCTCCTTCCGTACTTATCGCGGTAATTAGTCCCGAGTTTATTCATCCGACCTGTGGAAGGAACGCGTCTCGAGGGGGTCGTCTTCGTTATCGGACAACGGTCCTCGACTTCTCTCGTTGTTCCCGATCCTCCTCGCATTGCGTTGCCAACTTGATTCGACAAGGCAATTTCGGTGATTTGTAATTTAAAAGATTTGAAACTTTGCGACTTTAAAATTTAAATCAAAATTTTGTAATGAATGAATCCAATTCAGTTCGCCCCCTCAAAAAAAAAGGAAATCTGCAAATTAGAAAAAAATTTAGTTTTCTTCGCAAATTTCTGAAATAACTCAATCCAAATTTTGAACCTATTTTTTATTCCAGGTAAAAAATCATGAACATATATTATTGATTATATAAATTAATATCTATAAAGAATGTTAAAATTTATATTGTAAAGATAATATTTGTAAAATTAAAAGTTTTAGAACAGCATATACTCTTCATGCAAAGATTAAATTAATTTTTAGCTCGTGAATCTTATTGTGTGTGTATACGCACGTATATGTATGCGCGCAGAAAAGTTTCTTTCAAACCTTCTTTCAAAGTTAGTTCATTAACAGAAAATGATAATGAATAGAGGATCTCTTATTGGTTAAACAATAAATTACTTGTTTCTTATTTTTTATTAAACAATTCTCACACAAATCAAATTCACACACGCTTCTATATTAAAATATGTTTATATAATTCTCAATATAAATTTATCGAGAAAAATTTATTAACATTGGCATCAATGTCTCGATAATTTCGAACGCAACGTGCATTGAATTCTCGAGATGCTGAAGAAAGCATTCCGGCAAGAATCGTGCCACAACTTCCTCTACTCGAGCACCGAGCGGCCTATTTCAGGACGTCTTGAAAATATATAACGGAATAATTGAAAACGCGCAAGGGGGAACGTGATATAGATGCCGGGGTGGAATCAACGTTGGAGAGCTTGCAGTTTTAACGATCCACCCTTCGCGTGTTCGTAGACTCTCTCGACCCAATAATCCCGCGTGTCTTGAATTGCGAGAAGCGTGCCTTATTTTCTGCTCGCGACACTCGTTACCGCGACCCTTTTTCTTTTTCGCTCTTTGTCCTTCTTCTCTCTCGCTCGGATGCTGACGTCGCTGTATTCTGCTTAGAGAGTTGCTGTCGTGATTTATGCATCGTACAAATTAGTGCGCTTTAATCGATTAACCGGCAAGAGAGAGAGAGAGAGAGAGAGAGAGAGAGAGAGAGAGAAGGAAAAGAGGTTTCGCTTTCATTTAAGATAGCAAGCGTGTAATTAAGATGGAAATATATTAGTGGATCGAAAAAAAGAAGTCAAGTCCCATTCCAAATTAATCAAAGGGTTATAATTAAAAAATGGTGATGATTGAGACATTTTATATATATTTTTGAATTCGTTAATTAAGTAGATTTTTTGATAATGGCAATACGTATACATATTTCTAAAATATGGAATAAGAGAGAACACGTTAAGAGAGAAGTCTGTAAAATGTGCTCTCTAAACGTGTAAAACTATCTCTTAATCACTTGATCTAATTTCATTCTTATCATGAAAAATCCTCTTAAATAAGTTGTTATCGCTTAAGAATTTCGCGAGCAAACGGACGGTGGATAAAGACAAGATATGAGCTAGTGCTTCCGGACAAATCATCAGGAACGGATGCTCGTTTCTTTCAATCGTGATCCAATTTATAACCTTGTATGCTTTCCTATACATTCTCGTTACCAGACTTCGTTTCTCTACCGGAAATGAGAGATACGGGGGATACTGATGTGTTTTAAAATTTTTCCCTCAATCATACTTTTATATTTTTCAAACGTATTACTATGTTTCCATAAAAAAATCACCCGTTTTTAAGCTTTTCACAAAATATATGATCTTTTTCCGATTATTTATAACCGTATCAATTAATTAAACATTGCTACACTCAACAATTATGTAAGAGCTATACTCGAGTTTACTCAAGCTCAAGATCGATAATACTTTCATTGCGAGTTAGAGGAAATCTTTAGTGATTTATGAGAATTCAACTTACACGAAGCGCAAGGTTTGATCGATGGATAAGAATGTTGTTGAATCCGAGTTGGCCACTATAGCGTATCGGATCGATCGGATAACTTGCCGATAGTTAATAACCACGCTCAGCCACCGTATGAAATTCTATCGGTTCCTGTTATTAAGCCGTAGTTGGCCCACGTTAGTGCCTGCAGTTGTTTTCGTAAAGATGATCGCCGCAATTAGCGATCAATCCAAGTGATCCATCGGAGAATCCTTCCGGCATTTACCGCCGGCGTTTAAGAGTGAATTAAAATGTTTTCGGACCTATAGGCCGCCAATATTAATTAACTGGATCTCGTGACTTATAACAATCCGGACGTAGCTTAATTTTTACACTTGTCATAAATCAATGTAATCGCAGGAAAGTAAAGTGTTACTAAAGCAAACACTCTAAAACTCTAAACCTCTCGAATAAATTAATCCTTTGCGAAATATACTATGATGAAAGAAAATTTAGTAGTATTTTTTTATTTCTCATTCATTGTCAGAAAAAGAAGATACTGTGTGAAGTCGATTTTCAAAAAAATTTTATTTCCCCATAAAAAATATAGGGATATAAAAATAATGAATATAATGTAGTAATATAAGAATATAAAGGAATATAATGATATAAAAAAAAATTTACTAGTAATATTACTTTTATTTGAAAGAGTGTATCTCTGAGTATATAAAATCTCTAACTTTATATTTTTTTTCGTTTAATTAAGATGATAAGGCATTTTTGACAACCAATTTGCCACCAACATTTTTTTTGCGAGATCAAGATATAAAGTAGCGTGTTATTTTCCTTTATTCTACTATCAGATATTTTCTATTCCAGACTTTTGGTATCTTTCAATCTTTCTTCTATCGCGTATATATCATTTTGGTTTCAACTCCGAAACTCGTCTGAGAGTGTTTTGTTCCAACGAGAAGGTATGCACTCTTTTCCGAATTTTATCCAGAGAGAAAACGATAAGGTCAATCGCAAGGGATGATCTGCTTTTTGTCTCAAAAAAGAAAAAATATCGCGGAGTACCGAAACGTGAATAGCTGTCTGATCTGGCTTTTGTTAGGAAAAGACTTTGTTCATTGTTTCGTTTTATTTCAAACTTGCATCAACAGACATTTTTAATTTAATTTTTGACACATAATTTTAATAAAAAAAAAATTTAATTTTCTTCAATTAAATTAGTTTAATCAGAGAATTTTTTCTATACTCCTTATTATCTCAATTAATTAAAAAATATTTAATTTTATTGTTTGCATACAAAGTTTAAAAGTAAATCGTGAAAAGTAAATTGCTTCATTGAGATAATTTGCTCGACCGTCAATAAATAATCCTTCGTGATGAACTTCTTTCTCGAGATCGAGCAGGCTGGTTATACATGATTTCTTCGAAAAATGTTTCCAACCCATATTTGTGGTTAGACAAACACGCCTGCGGGACTGGCCTAATACAGTGGAGAGAAAATTGCTGCCCCGCTTTTTTATCACGTCGAAATTGATCTAGCGTCTAGTAGAAAATAAGAAGAAATATAATCCAGATACATCCTCGCGTGCATTCCTTATAGAATGTTGTAAAAAAAAAAAAAAATAATAATTCAATTTTTCCTTCTACAATTCGATTCTTATTTTTTTTTGATTTGGCTTTAAAAGTACAGCTGTGAATCACATCGTACGCAATAATTGTATCAATAAAAATTTCATGTAAACTATTTGTTTTCTTTTCTTAGTAATGTTGGATTCTTTTACTAGCCGAATCTGCGGAGAGAGAGAGAGAGAGAGAAAGCTGTTGAAAGTTCCCCGTGCATTTCTCTTAGCTCCTTTTTCTCATCTCGCAACGGGAAGAATTCCAGTGCCGCGAGCGAACGGCCGATTCATACACCTCGAGCGCATCGCCAACACATTCAGGTATGCTAGGCCCTTTTATTAGTACAGTGCGCGGTATCTACGTATTTGGAATTCCTTTCTGAAATCTTGAAATGTAACGAACGGCGTACGTTTCAGTAATTGAGTATGATCAACACGATTTCTCTTGATTACTTCTCTCGGAATATCTCGATTACACGTAATATTCGCATTTTCTAGAATAACATAATAACATAATAAACGCATCACGTTCAAATAAATACATAATGGTAAAGAAAAATGCGAGTGTCACCGCGTAATCGTTACGAGATGGATTTTAATTTAAATCCCACTTAAACTTTAAATGGAATCGCCGCAGTGGTGTCTGGGCGTCTCGGCGTTACCTTCTCACTAGGTAAGGCTACGTAAAGCCGTAATTGCATCCTGTCGTGCCGAGGACCCTTTTATCCCGTCATTTGCGGTTGGAACCCACGCCGGGGCCCCGGACCATAGATAAGGCAGGCCGTACGATTACCGCGCGTTCAAGAAGTTATCCCGCGCCTACAGGTGCTCCGTCTCAGTTTCCGTCCGCTCCAGCTCCTCCTGCCCCCCCCTCCTCCTCCTCCTCCTCCTCCTCCTCCCTTTCTCGCGGATTACTCTCGGTAATCACGCGAATCGGCCTTGCCAGATGCGCGATAATTATCGCATCAGCCTGATAAGTTTATTACAAAATTGCAGCGCTCGGCCGCGGAGCAGATGTGAGCGCGCGAGTTAAATCCGTAAGGCGATATTTCAATCGTTATTCTCCAGCGAAGTTTTCACGCGAGCCTGTATTATATTCCGATTAAGGTTTAGCTTAGATTCAGTATTGTAATCGTCGATTGACTGACCAAAAAAATATCTACGCAAGACTTTTAATGGGACATCTTGCTCAACGAACATATTTGATGAAGATGTTATCTAATTCAATAGCTAATTTTTTTTTTTTTTCATGGAAGTTTTGGTTCGTGCAATGCTCATCTGATGAAGTATGCCATATTAGTTTGCTTTTTATTTAGAATAGAGAGAAAATGTAAAGAAAAGGAAATTCTTACAACTTTCTTTTTGACCACACACCGACGGTATTTTGAAGCGCTCATCGTAAAAGTCTCACACATTTAACAGACATGACTCTTCAACTGATTTACATCAGAATAAGCTAAGCGTGAAATATACGCGATGATTCTCGCGGCCCGCGGTAAAACATCGGCGCAACTTAATACTCGTTCTTCGCCTCTTCCGCGAGAATTTTGTACAGCCGTAACTAAATAATGACACCATCGATCATGCAATAAGTTACCGTATACGACTCCGTTATGCGTTCTCCAATACGTGTCGGCGATGCGTTTCCCAATTGCCGTTGTAAAAGCGCGCGCCTTGCGTCAATCGAGAGTTTCGAGTATTCCTCGCGAGCGCGATCTTTAACGAGGCATTTATTGCGCGCGGGGATAAAAAGCGTCGCGGCCTCGTCGGGGCCATTAAGGCCGAATGGGGAATAGACGCTTTGCCGATCCGAACAAACGAGCGAGTCGAATCCCCTCGCTTCGTCGACGGTCTTGTCCGACGTGGCCCTTCCTTCTTCCATCACGAAGGTAGAAAACCGGTAGCCGTCGTCGCTTCCCGCCCCCTCCTCCCGTCGGTTTAGGAAAAAATTCCACGTAGCGCCGCTTAATGAACCGATTTTAATTTTGAGCGGCGCGACGCCCACGGAATAATTAATTAAGAGCGCCCTCGTTCCTTTCCCACCCTCCTCGTCACGGGCCCCTTTTTCCCGAAGAACATGGCTGGGCACAAAAAAGGGACAGAGAAACAGAGAGAAAAAGGGTAGAAAGAGAAAGAGCGAGGAGATAAAGAAGACGTTTTCTGAGCAACTTTGTCACAACTGTGGGAAATTCGAGGACACAAATTGAGCTGGTCGAGAAGGCGCGCTTAATTTGTCTCGTTTTCATGCGATCATGCAAATTAGCGCGCTGTTTTTTTGCCGTTCGAAACGACACCGGAATCGATTTGTCGTTGGGGCGTGCCGGGAATAAAATGCTTCGAGTATTATTATAGAATTTTCACGGTGCGCGCGCGCGCGGATACTTTTGTAATTTGTGAGAAAACAGTTTGCGTTCACAGTTGTGAGAATTGTTATTAGCAAGAAAAGATTACGAATATAGTTTAATATTGCTTTATGTGGGAAATGTACAAAATCAATCGCGGATCACATCATATAAAGTTTCATATTCTTTGACGAATTTGACATTAATTTTCGCTTAATAAAAATTTAATCAATGATTAACTTATTTTTTTTTTTTTATATATATCTAATATATTTTAAGTTCAAATTTAAATCACTTGAGACACAAAAAAATACAAATAACTATATATTTATAAAAGAACTATATATATATATAATTATATATTTATAAATAAAAATTATATATATATATTTTTTTTAAAAGGCTTGTGATATAATCGAAAATTAAGAACAGCAACGTGTGTTTTCTCCATCAGATCGCCCATCTGGACGAGTAACGATTGTCCCTCCTCAAGTGCGTACATAATTCAATCATCCGTTTTATTGATCCTTTTGCCCGAGCTATTGTGCGTTCGGGTAACGGCTGTCGCTAATTAATATCCATTTAAGAGGACCTCCGCCACGCCGGTGGTTTGGGTTTCTTATGTATGTGTGCAATTTCCTCCGCGAATAACATGACCAAAGAGGGGAAGGACGATCGCTGTTATTAATATACCACGGTGTGTGCGAGTTGCCTTTCGATCGAAAGTCTCGGCGACCCGCGTGGGATGTTCCTTATACTCGGATGAGTATAAGGAACACCTGTACTGAAATTACGAGCTAATTTTCGTGCCACGAACAGATACATCGATGCGATTATCGTAATCGCGCTCCTCATACGATCACTTCCGGGTGGTCGCCGGATTCGGCTGGTTCCCGCGTGACCTTCGACGCGATCTTTCGTATGTTACACAGGATCGTAAAATTCTCGCGAGATTACTCGATCGAAATGAAACATCATCGCCTACATATAGATGATACATGAGTCTGTGCACGTTGCATTTCATTGGAATGTTTTACAAAATTATTGCCATTTTTATATACGAATTTCTTGAACAATCAACAGTCTTTTAAATAAAAAATATTCGACATTGCATTCTTTTACAAATTTAAAATTTTTTTAATCCAGTAGTCAAATTAACGGAAGAGTAATTTGTTTGAATTTTTATGCCTCACATCTGAATATTTTTATCAAATTCGATTTTTATTAAAAATTTTTCAATTTTTTATATCACAATTTTATAATACATTTTTTTATATCCCACTTTCTCAATGCATATTTTTTAAACATAAATTATTAAAATTCACATTCTTTCGACAATTACATTGATGCTGAACACATGGAGATAAATGAGCGCGTTTACGCCTCTACGCCATATTATCTTCTTAGAACAATGCAACACTTGACTTTCGATACTTGTGTATTCAACGCTTCGACTCTAAGCTAATGTCGAAGGTCACAATTCTCATCGAGAGACGCGTGACATGAGGGAAGGCCGGTTCCGAAGCGGGTAATTTCATCGAGTGGGCGACGCAGCACTCAGCTTCTCCGAAGATGGATCCGTGGGTCGCTTTTAGCGGACTAAACGCGCGCGCCTCTTCAATTACCGTGCCATCTTCGAAGATCTTATATTGATTCGATGGCATGTAATGAGGTCCATTGTACGCGCCGGCTGCGAGGCACGTTCGTCGCGCGCGTCTTTCACGTTATCACGAAGATTCGCGTCGCCTCGCCGCGCGCATCTTCTCGTACACTTAGGAGGGACGGACCTTAAATAGATTACTCTACACGCCTTCGTATCTCTCACCTTCTGAGAGACGAGCTGGATAGCGTGCGCGCCACGAAGCCTAATTCGATTTCGACGAGATGCGTGCCACCGCCACCGCGTGTATCGCACTTTCGACACACTTACGCGCGCGTTATGTACGAGAGAGCACGTACGAGAGCGGATCTTCGCGAGGCTAATTGATCTAGTTACATCCTCCCTGTCTCGGATAATAATGACGCGAGTAATGAAGCGAGACGAGAGCACGCCTCGACTTCACTCCGCTGAAACATCCACATTTCTCTCCCCTTGCATAGAAACGTACAGAACGATTATCGTCAAAGTGTATAAAAAGGAATAATTGGGAGGAAAGTGGTTTAATTTTTCTGCTATTTTTAACGAGACGAATTTATTTTGCTCCATTTTTTGAAAAATGTTGAAAAATGGACTTTGATAATAAAAATAATTGTTTATGGAAGATGAAATTTATGGAAGTTTTTGGAAGAAATATACAATGTTAATTCCTTTTCTATGAATTTTGCATTATATATATTTATTCTCTCTCTCTCTTGTCTATCAGAATAAATTACTCGTATAAATTGAAGCGAGTCGCAACAGCACACAAAGTAAACGAGAGATGCGTTTTTCCTCTTCAAAGGAATCTCAAGAAAATAGGCCAACTTTCACAAATCCCCTATTTATTTCCAGATAAAATATCTACCTCTTGACTTGTTAGCCGTTAAAGAAGATGCCGTTTCCGCTGATTTAAGGCGGTCGTATTATTCCCGCGAGACGAAGAATCGAGATTAACGATCGATCTGCGGCTGGCGCGCCGCAGATTATACCGTACTTTTTTTATATCGTTTCCCTCCTCTTTTTCTCAGGATGCGGGATGTCAACTTATAAATTACGACGTGTTGCACAGTTTGTATCGTTTACAGTTTCGATACAAGCGTGTGATTTCTATCGCGCCATGTTTTACGCAGATTTCAAGAGAGAGAGAGAGAGAGAAAGAAATAGACGAGTCTTTCCGGAGTAAATCTGCTGCTTTTATTATATTCTTGTTGAGATGAAGCCTAAGGTGTCGGAGAAACAAATTATTTCCGCTACCAATTTACTGCGAGGATTTTCAAATTTGCAATAATCTGTATTTACTTTGTCCTCGCTCGTACATTCTAGATCAATTATAAATTATATAGATCAGAAATATGATGTATTTCTATAAATTAATACAATTTAATAATTAATTAACGTAAATATTTAATTTGCAATATTGATTAACTTGATATTTTAATAATAAAATTCTCTCTTGCCATTTTGTTTGTTCAATAACAACAATAATTACAAGTTTTAAAATTTATGTGTGTCGTCAATTATATGACACTTAAAAAATACCTAATAGTTCTGCGTATATTTATATTTATATTTTTTATTCGTAGCATAGAAATAAATAAAAAAAAATCTCACAATAACATAACCATGTCATAAAAACTCATACACACATACACGAGAATAATCCGTCAAAATATTCCAAGTACCTAAAGGCTATACAAGCGCGTTAATTATCCGGCAACGTCAGCACAGTATTGTATCGGGTTGACTATAACTTTAGACGGACCATTGACTGTAACTTTAGACGGACCATTGTAACTTTGTTTCGAAAATGTTGGCACGTACGTTGGCTCACGCTTAGCTATGTAGTCATCGGGCGAGACACGAATTAGCCGTAGGGTTCGTGACCTATCGAGTCGGCTTCGAAAACTCGAGCGGTCCGTGTCAGATCTTATCGATACAGCTGGCAATCAACTCCTTCGAACGCGATCGATGATACCTGTAACTCCAGGTCGACGAGCCGCCTTTGAAACTCAAACGGATAGACAAGCCTCTAGCGACGTTTCAATGTCTGGTAGCTTCGATCCATGAAACACACGTCATGTCGTCTGTCCGGTCCCCCTAACGAGCTCAAATCTAATGGAGATCCTTTCGTTCGTGAGCGACAAGAGAGGGGGAGAAAATTCCGATCGGGGGGCGGGAAAGGGGATCTCCCTTGTCGATCGAACTCGGTGCCGCGCGTTTCTCATTAATCCGTTAAAGTTTCTATCAGAGGTGAACTGTTGAGAAGATGGGTATATTGGAGATATCGGTGCCTCTCTAATGAAGACGAAAATATCCCAAAGAAGGAAATATCTTTATTTATTGCCTCAGAATGAATAAATTTTTTGTCATTGGTATTTTAAAAATCTTCTATGCTTACCTACATTAAATAGACACTAAGTATTATAAATTGCTTTATTATTGTCAAAATAAAAATCCGAAACATATTTTATATTTTAAACGAGATTTAACTTTTGGTAAATATATTTATGTGAATATTATATTATATAACAAGAGAAGCCATTAAAATTATTTTATGATTCTGACAGTTTTTATTTGCGGTATTTGTTTATAAAACATGCGTTTATATATAAAATTATTTTTATGAAAATATCGAAGGAAAAACAATAAATATTGTTGAGCTTTCAAAAAATATGTTATTAAATGTAGAAGAGAGAGAGAGAGAAAGAGAGAGAGAGAGAGAGAGAGAGAGAGAGAAAAGGATGGTACCAATAAAAATATTTTCAGAGATTAATATTTTGAATTTTTTGCTGAAAATCCTGAAACAAAGACTGTTTATATATTGGGAGGGGGAGAGGGATTTTTCCTTTAAAAAATATAAAATGTACAATAGGTATCTTTATTCATAAAGATATGTGTAATACATATTCTTATTAAACAAGTTATTGCGTAATGTTGAATTAACCTAATTCCCCAGATGACGATGCTCGAATGATGTTCAAGGTCATCGATTTCGGTCAAACAATTAATAGCGAAAGAATTTTTAATACGTGGCCAACAGGGCGTTTCGAAAAATTATCGGTGATTATATAGAATTAAGTGCGTCTCAGAGATTGCAGTCTGCTGCGCGAGAGATACAGCGAAGCGATGCCGGGGGATGGAGAAGTCTCGCCGAGGGTGTAATTAACCCTCGGGTCAGCTATCAGCAACTCGTCGGAATCGAGGATTTCGTCCATTTATGCACGCCTAACTTTCCTTTCTTAAACTGATCGAAATGTGTGTCAAAAGTGGAAGAGCCTCTTCTCGCGCTGCGATCTGTCGACGAATATTCGCCGCGTGTAAAATGAAAAAGATCTGAGGAAGCTATCAAATTTTATTGATCTTTTATAAGAAAATTTTATTTTAAGATTTCTCTTGAGAAATGAATGAATTAAGTTTGTGAAAAAAGAAGACTATTAAAATTTTATTAATAAAATCCTAATGTAGGGTGCCCTAGATATCTTGAGCTTGTTGAAGTGATATATGACGGTTAACGATAGTTGATGATAACCATTAGGCTGTTGGAAAATTGCGGCGGCCTATAAAGCGTAAAATTCTCACATCGTTACGTTGTCATAATAATGTAAGTAATCATGCGGATTCGCAAAGCGCGAACTGATTCCACTGATCGCAGAATTAGCTTCGGGCAATTCAAAGATTACTATGTCTTACGAGACGAAATTTCATCGTTGTCATCTATAAACGCGATATAGATACAATATAAATTATACATTTAAACACTTTGAAATCGATAAATATCTATTCTATTATTCTTGGTCAGAACATTTTTTTAATTAAAATTATAATATATTATATGTGTACACATTACAATTTTTTATTATTATCAAATTTTATTTATAATTCCTCCAAACTACAATACTTACACGTTTATTTTATACTAAACGCACGTAAGTGATCTAAAATAATAAATTCAATAAATTTTTAAAATATTACAATACTATTATATAAATTCTCCGTAAGAATCGTACAGATTAACGAGACTCGGCGCAATCTTCTAACAATTGGTAATAATTCCCAAGTCTCGGTCTCGCCTATCTTTTGCCAAGGAACCACCCACTCGTATAAAGTCACGCTTTCTCCTTGATCCATCCTCGCCGATCACAAGCGCCGTGCTTCTGTCGAGATTACTATGTTCTATGCGTTAAAACGAGACAAGACGAGTCCGTCGCGAAAGAAGAATCACGATTTTATGATTTCGCAGAGATGCCGAGGAGATACTTGCAATGTCAGATATTATCGAGTCCCGAGTATGGAATCATCGTTTGTTGGCCGCGCGAGTAGCACGAGTTTAAGGTGCAACGCGCGAACGGAATTTGTGTCTAGAAATCCGAAAGCGTGAAATCGCCTTATAGGATGAATTATACACAAAAGGGAGAGAGAATTTCGAAATTATGCCGCTACCGTTACTGTCACGTTGTGTTCGTTTTGGACGAGAACAATTCATTTTATTATCGCATGCGATGCTAGTTATTGGACATTGCTACAATTTCGATCCTGTATTTATATCAATTACAGATCAATGTTTAATCTCATCAATTCCGCTGTTAAATATTCATTGGTGAGTAATAAATTTTTATTGTGGTGAAAAAATATCAAGTAGGTGTTTTAATTTTTTATTCATTTTAAACTTCTATTTGCATACAACTTTGCAGGATACTTTTTCATATATACACGTGTGTTTTTGCCTTTTAAGAAAGGTTTTCTTTTAATTATACATATAATATGCTTATATATAAAATTATTTTCAATACCAATATATTTCATCTACTTATTTTATAATTCATTAAACTAATATGATATGTGCCAAGGTTTTATTTTAAATTTCATAATCGCAAATCGTTAAAAACATTAAAAATAAAGAAGAAATATCATAGAAAGAATATAGAATATCATTTCGCTTAATGCTTCAAACTCTTGTATTCATGCATGCTGCAAATGAAATTTTTGCGCATTCTAATTTCTACATTAATTTCTAATTTCTAATTTTCTACTTTACACGCTTTTTATTTTAATATATACATCGAGAGATACACGATCGAATATTTTGAATAAAAACAGAAAGAAAAAAAAAAAAAATAATGCATATACATGCATATACATTTTTATTCAGAAAAATTTCAATACACAATTTGTGAAACCTCTATTTCGAACTGGATATTCGTTCTATTCGTGTGCGTCGACGAGGGCGTATCTGCGCGAAATTTATCGCGCGTTTTCATCGCGCTCGCTGCAAATCATTCTCGCGCGGTGAAAGCACAACGATACGTTTCGATATACGCGGGCAAACGCGTCCGATATCGTCGCGCGATATACTCGCTCTATCGAAGGAACCGCCGGACGCCTGTCCCCGCGTGGGTTTCGAATAAAATGTTACAAATTACAGAGATGGGCTCGGCGTTTCGCGCCAACGATCGCCGCTAATATCCCATAATTTCCCGCGAGCGCCCCGGCCGATTTATCATATTATCGGGCGCGATGTTTATCCTCTCGTTCGCGCCGTAGGTGTCCTTCTATTATCGCGCCCTCGGCGCGATACATATCCGTGCGCGCGACAAAACGCCCACGGAAGCGCCATGCTGCGCGCCATCCTTTGCGGGAAAGATCGTGGTTTATACGTGTACGTATATGTGTATGTGTATACACGTGGGTACATATTCGGGAAAGCGCAAATTTACGAGCCAATAAATTATCATGAGCGCCGCGCGCCTATCTATCGCGCCTGTCGTCCCGCTCGCGAAACGCTAACGAGGCGTTAACGCCGCAGCACGTCGGGATCGTGGCACGACGTTAATGAGGAAGAGAAGTTTTCGCCGGCGCGAAAACCCCCGGCCCGCATTTTCATCGCACGCGCGGGCGATGTCATTAACATTAGAATGGAATATGGTCGATTCGTCGGCTAACGATTGCAACCAACCGTCCTAATTATAACCATGCTAATTGCCTGGCAGTAACAGGGATTCCTCTCGCGACTTCTTTCATCCCTTCTTTGGAGAGGCATTGTTTGAAAAGAAATTGTGCAAATTTGTAAGATCGAAGTCTTTCTCTCTTAATGATATATATCTACAATATTCTACAGAACGTACGAGAAATGTAAGAGAGATACGTTAGTTTGTCGGATACGTTAAAAAGATTTGATCTCCTTTGATCTCCAGATATTACATTTTTCTTAAAATTAATCATGGTTACAAACGTTTACAGTTTTCTCTCTCACAACTATTGTCATATGATACACGTACAGACGAATAACTAGATTTTTATATCAAATATTACATTGTTCTCTGTTGAAAATGATTTCCGTGGCATACAAAGCTTTATGAATTGTTTGTAATCTCTGTTATATATACATGAATTAAGAATTTAAAAGGATTTAACGATAGGATACAAAAGATTTTTCTTTATTTTCAAATTGATTCTACTTTGACAGAATTTCTGTTTGACTTACAAGAAATTATCGTATGACGTTAACTCGACATTAATAATTAGAAGATATTATCAAAAAAATACTGTTCCGACAAATTTTCACTAAAAAATATTTAAAAAAAAATATTAAAAAAGATATTAAAAATTAATTATAAAATTTGTAAATTAGATGTGACGATAAGATGCACGTTTTATAAAAGCCGCCTAATTATATTATGAAAGTACGTATATGTCGAGAAGAGTGCATTACGCGCAAAGTGTAAATATTTGAAGAACGGAGAGGCATATCCCGAAGCTCGTAAACCGTTTATAATAGCGTTCGCGTCGGGTTTGAAGGACTTCGAAGCATTAGTTGGAGGCGAGAAAATCTCGCGGAGCTTTTCATCCAATTTTCAGGAGATGCGCGCAACTTTTGAAACTCCCGCGAGACCGGAACGCGTCCGGAAGATTAAATGAACTCCAGGATTAAACCCTGATCAAGACTTCAACGGAGAAAGTTGACGGTAAAATATTTAACCTCTTACCAGCATACTAGCAGATTTTTTTAACGAGACTTCCGGCCGCTAATGAAAGAGATGAATTAAGAAAGTCGCCTTCTTGCAAGCTTAATAGCGAATAATTACCTCAGTTTTACAAGATAGGAAGAGTATTCGCGAAGCCTATTCGCCAATTTGTTTCTTATATATATGACGATTAATTTTGTAAATTGTACGCCCGCATATAATAAAGTAATACTCTCCAAGTAATTTATATCTAATTTTCTTAAGAAAATTTAATCTAATATTTAATGAGAGCTATTTAACAAGAATTTTAAAAGACTTTCATGAACAAAGTCTTGAAAGAATAAATTGGTATCATAATGTATAATATTATATAAGCATTCTACGTAGAAATATTTTAGTTAAGAAGCTACTTTAACAGAGAGACTTAAGAGAGAGATTAAAAAAGAAATGTTTAATTTTTTTTTTAATTTCGAGACATGAAAAAATCAAAGTATTAAAAAAATAGAATTCTAGTACATATATATTTGTTAAAACAAAAACATAAAATTCTAAAATTTAATAATTATTTCAGGAACTAAATGAAACATGTATATTCAGATTTTATCAAAATGAAATGGGAAATCTAGTATTGCACATGTCCGTTAATATAATTCGTGAATTATTTGCATGTATCATTATGCTGCATGTCTCGCTTAAATGAGCGCCTTAAAACGCGCGTGTATCTTCGAGAGATCTTGTTTCGCTTCAATGATCGCGCCGACATGTTCAATTCGCGCCGAGAACATCGCTCCAGCTTCAAGATTTTATTTCGAGCTTCGTGGAATAATAAAGCGTACGAAGACCAGCCAGTAAACGCGGAAGAGAGTAATCTCACCATGGCAGACGCGATAAAAATTCTCTTCGCAGCTATCTCTCGAGCGTCGAGTCTCGGGAGGGTTCCATCCTGGTCGTCGACACGGCTCTCGATCGATTCGAGATCTCATCGTCTCGGAGCAGAAAGGAACGAAATTTCTGTGACTGCCGAGCACGTGTCTCACGTGCGTATCTCCACGTGTTACACACATATGTATTGTACACACGCACGCACGAGGATGCGAGCCGGCTTGGTTCACAAAGTGAAACGACTTCTTTCGTAGCTCGTCGTTCATCGTTGTCCTCGTCGGTTGTTTGCCATTCTCATTACAAATCGTTTCATTCGCAGACACGGGTCTGTTTATGCCGCCAATTCCCGCGGATGCTACCAGCATTTTATCGCGTCGAAGAGACAACTTTACTATCTCCGTTTCGTTCGGCGATGTTTCCCGTGATATACAAGGTGCCTCGGAGAGAAGTCCCGCTATTCCTTTCACTTAAAAATTGAATGTTTGGAAGTCGATTGTTCCTTAATAACATGTTGAAGCATTGAATTATACACGACCGAACATGGATAAAAGAAATAAAGATAACAAAAATGTTACTCTACACAATGAATTACAAATTAACAAATTACTTTAGATTATTTAATAATTAATTGTAAAAAATATTTTTTAACTATTTCTTTAGTTATTAATGTTTTCTTTAATAGAAGTTTTTTAATACAATATTTTAAGCTGACATTAATAAGAGATTTGACAGAAAAATCTAGATTAAAAAATCAATTGTGGTTTCGGGACCCCATCTGTATATCACGCGAATTATTTAGCTGTCAAAAAATATGTGCCGATATATTCACGGATGAAAAGCATATGTAAAATAATATATGAATTAGACTCGGTGGCCAGAAAATCAACAGATAGTATTTATTATTTTTTCAAAGTATTATTATTGAAATAATTTATCTTAAATTATTGAAATAATTTAAAATAAAAAATTTATATGTACATATATGTATGTAATGTATAAATATATGTTATAGAATATTAAATTAATATTTAATTTGTTTAGAATGTAAAAATTAAAATGAAAAATATGTATATAAAATTCAATTTATATTTTCAATATTTTAAAATAAAAATAATTAATTATTTTTTCAAAAAAATATTTATTGGATAATAAATAAATAAGAGAAATATTATAAAATCTATTTTTAGGATATGAACCTAAAAGCTTAATTTAGCTTACTTATTTTATGAAAAATATTATATTGAAAGATATGTGCGATTGTCTATTAAAATTAAAAAAAAAAAAAGTACAAAAGAAACATGGCGCATGGCATTAAATCTGAGATAATATATAATTTAAAAGAATTACATTTTTTAATATAAATGGGAAAAAGGATATCAAAATCTTAACTTTTAAATTACTCTTAAGTTTCTATAAAAGTTATCACTGATTAGAAATTTGATATGCCGCGTATATATTAATTACAAATTTATTATTATATTAATATTTATGTTTATCGCGTTTTAGATCGAAAACATCGTGTGTATCAAATAATCACATATATTAATCCTTTCATTGTTATATTATATTTTGTGACGTAGAAGGGATTGTAAAATTTTCATTTTGATAATAATAGGATAAACGTCATATTACGTGACAGTGGAAACATGCAATCACATTTTCATTATCATTTCATTTTAACACACAATGATGTTTATCATAATTACACTATCATTATCATGATTACCTTATAAATATGATTCCAATGGTATATCACAAGTTAATTACAACAATGTAAATATTAATTGCACGACTGCGACACAATCATTCTGATACATAAATAATATAATCCTCGAGCGCAAAGAGAAAAACGCTTCTTTGAAAAGCATCGTAAATCCTTGATTCCGTTCCTCGCATCCCCCTTATCGGCCAAGACGGTGTAAAATTGCCTGCGACTAATGTTGAAGAGACCGAGACCATGCAATAAAAAATAACAAGCTCGTTCCAAAAGACATGAAGGAGAGGAAAGGGGATGAAACGCGCCCTTTTATCCCGCCATGCACGATCGTGTTGGTTTCACCAACGCAATGGCTCTGGCCGGTTAAATTGCCTGGAATCTGGCACTGGCTCGTGTTCCCTCCTCGAAGACGGCGGATATATCCCCCACCTCTTCACTCCCCTCTCGAAACTTGGGCCGTAATTCAGTCCGGCGAGGATGGACAAAAGGATTTCCAGTATCCTTTCTTCGAGCGAAATATCTAGGAATGAGACGCCGACAAGGATCCGTTAAATGCCGATCTTTGAAAGACATTTCTGCTCTGCCGAGAGATCACGTCCATGCGAGTCCCATATAATTCGCCCGAAGTAATTTCTGAAAAAAATCTTTTCCTTCGCGATTCCTGCGATCCCCAATAATGATCGATTGACTTGCGTTTACTGCGCGTCTCGCCCTCGATTCTCGTGATATAAAACACGAATTTCGCCGAGTAGGAGTGATAGCACGCTTAACGTGAACAGTTCTCGATAATTAAAAAATAATACATTCATTTATATGTAGCATCTTATTCACTAACACAAATTGCTCGTTTTCTTGATTACAACGCTATAAATATGTCCAAGTATTGCCGATAATTTTATTTTTCGTCGTGCTCTCGCGGTTGTAAACATTTCGACATACGGACACCGTAACGTAGTCCGCGGTGTGTACTTTTCTTATGCGCGAAATGGATTTCGAAGGTGTAGCTACGAGTTTATACCGGCGATTGTCGATTTTCGCAAGAGTGTGAGTTAACTCGTGATACAAACACACTTTGTAAATCTCATCAAAGCATTTCATGCTGCTCGATCGTGTAAATACCCTTCGCTCTTCTTCTCTCTTTCGCGAACGCAGAGTACCGTCCAGCAGAAGTATCGTGTCGCATGTTTTCGAGATGTAAATTGCATCGTCGAATAGTAATGCAAAAATAAGAAAGTGAGAAGAAGAGTGACAATATAAGCAATTAACCATGTTTTAAGCAATAAGCAACATAAGCAATTTTCGCATTATATTTGATTTATAGGTTTTTATTGAATGATTGCAAAAAATTTAAAATTATAATAATCATTTTAATATCACAATTTAATATACAAATTTTTTCCTTTACAAATAAATGATGTTGAAAGATGATATTAAAACAAAATTGCAACACCTAGAGGTAGAACATCTTTTAATATAAATCTCGGAAAATTTTCAATTTTTATATAATACAATTTGATATCTTGATTATAAGAAAGAAGTCAATATTGACAAATTTTATCATTTTAATGAGAAAAAAGTATCTTAGCGATTCGAATGCAAGTGCAGGCGAACTGTGAGCGATAGATATCGCAACGTAGTTATTAAAACCACCATGTGAGATGTCTACGTTCAACGTTTTACGTAGATACAGTATCTGACTGCTTGTACGCTTTCGGCGATATATTTTAACAGCGCACGCGGAGACTATCCTTCGGACGAGTCCGACGAGTTTGTACAACGTGTACGAAAGCTCGCTCGCTCGCTTCGCGTGTGTACCTTGCGCGCTGTGTGCTTAGGATTTCGTGGAGTGGAAGCGTGTTTGACTATTTCTAGAGAGAGAGCTGACAGAGAAAACAAAAGTGCAGGCAGATATAGAGAACCGGGCGTGGGCGCTCTCGCGCGCTGAATAGACGTCAATTAAAGCGACGAATGGACGCGATACCCGTGTTATATCCCGGCCGATAGAAGCAACGGCCGTATTAATTTATGTCCGATAACTCGGTTTGCGCGCACTACACCCATCGAATATAATCGTTCACGTTCGCTCACACCGGCTTATATAGATACCACATCAAAGACGAGGCCTCAATATCGCCGCGTTATCACCCCGGCATCAATGTCCGAGTATATATACTCGCGTCGCGCAATCGAATGATTAATAGATAATCGACGAGATACGAACTCTTGAACTGTGCACTTGAGTCATCGCATAAACTTACTGCCGCGATGATAATCACCCGGTCGCGACGAATGAGAATTAAGTGACAGCAACGCGTGGAGAATTTTCACGAGTAGGATCGCCACGTGATCGCGTATCCACGAAACCTCGCGTGTATATTTTTTTTCGTCTATCCAAATGGAAGATTGTAATTCTCTGAGATCTTCTATAACGACGAATCTTTCTTTCGATTTCAAAAATTTTATAAACAACCTTTAAAAATATTATTTTCATGATAAGAGAGAGAAACTATCTTTGAGTAAGTTTTCTTCTTCACTCGCGATAAACCTGTTTGCACGTAAGGCTATTCGATCAAGTGGATAAACTGAAAATCGAAAGAATCCATCGAATATCCTTGGCAGTGGGCCATTCATTGGGTTTCGGATCGGGGAGTAAGTGTGGAAAGGAGGTCATTGAGCTACGTGGAAAAGGGAAAGAGGAGAGGGAGAAGAAAAATGTAGCCGCGTTCACGAGCGTGTACGCGAGACGACGCTTCAATTAAGCGACTAATTTGGAGAATGGTACGTTTTGCCCGACACGCCACTCGCACTGCAAGATTTATGATATCGCGGAAAGATGGCGGGAATTCGTCCCGAACCCGGCCGTGGATTAAACCAAGCGGATATAATCGCGCTACATTTACCGCGAATGCCGGTATTAATAGTAAACGTAATCTCTGTGAAATTGCGTTGCCGCGTGCGATTGCATTACCACCCAATTAATATGATGTTAATGCGATTCGAAGGGCGAGCAAAAGATGCAAATGCAAAGGCACGTGTGTGTCGCGTATAACGCATCGACGTGTATATATAATTCAGAGAATAATTAATAATTGTAATATCGCATCGATGTGCGTGAGCGATAGTTATTTATTTAATTATTCGAACGCACAGTTTGAATAATTTGACAAGCGACGATTGATATTCCCTAAATCGAATATGAGTTAATTTAGATATATGTAATGCCGGGCGTATTGATGGATCGTGCGATAATTAGAGACGTCAAACTGAACTTTATCGCCAATGAAACATTGATTATTAATTCAATAAAAGAAGAATGAAAATAGTTTACTAAATAATAGTTTTCTATCTTGTATATAATATTCTCTATAATTCTTTTCCGTGCATGTATATATTCTCTATAATTTATTATTAAATATTATTTGGTGATTTTTAATTACCTTTGTACACGAATAAACAATAATAAAATACCTTCACATATAATTTCGCGAATCACGTTTGACTTTTCACAAAATTTCCTTTATCCATCGCACATTTTTTTAATCATATTGACCGATGAAAAATGTGAGAAAAGTTACGCTTTTCAAAAAGTCTTCGTAGCATAAATCGACGAACGAGAACGTAAAGCGAGGGAGGAAGGAAAAAATAAAAAGGAGGAAGCGCGCGCGCGCATACCCGTGCGCAAGAGAGGCAAAAAAAGAGGCGAAGGACCGCCCGGCGGTTGTTTTAATGAGAGTTAAAGCTAGCGAGTAAATGTCGAATAAATCATTTCACCGGGGCGCTAAGTGCATCCATCGGTCCCGGAGGTAGGAGAGGGGGACCCTCTTTATCTGTGCATCGGCGACACGTGCGCGCTACACGTCGGACATAAAGGCGATCATGCCGCGATACATTTGTCTGTGTGTGCGTCGCGGCATATACTACAGCCCCCGCAATAAAACACAGGAAAAACGGACGACGAATGCAAAAGAAGAGAGGCGGCGACGTCGAGCGGATGCGCCGCGAGCGATTTCGCGCACGTGCATGATGCGATTAATATGCGTCCGCGGCTGTGCCGGCGAACTCGTGAAAAACGAGATTTCCCCCCCCCCCCCCCCTCCCCCGCGACTCGGAGCTCGTGATGAGACCGATGCGACCGGTGCGCATTACGCGGCTCCGATAAAATTGCATACCACCGCCTCGAGATCCGCCTCGTTCCTCGTTACGCGCGTGTTTTCCAACGAGCGTAATTAACATGCGCGCCGCGCGACTCCACTCGTTTCGGCATATATTCCGGGAAATGCTCTCTCGGTCGAAAGTACTTTCCGCGATCTAGTATTTCGGACGCGAATCGAGAAATGCGATTGGAATCGTAACAGAGGGCAAAAAGGAAAAAGACATTTTATGTCTTAAAGAGTCTAATAGTAGAAGGATTTTCTTACATTTGTACATGAAAGGTTTCTGGATATTTCGTAAATAACGGCTGATGCAAATTTATAAGACGAATCCCTTCCATCTCTCCCCTCCTGTACATTTCGCTCGGAACATGCCTACATCCTACATCTTTAATCTCGGGCATCTCATCTCGAGCTGACGCGCTGCCGTGTCCGTGTCGTGTCGTGTCGCGGCGCATCTGCTGCGACGTCAAAACACACGCGACGTACGGACGGACGGACAGCGTAACGGGCCGTCTCGTTAATTGGCAAACGGCGGATGATCGATGCGTAACATTATTCGGCGGCGCAACCGTCTCCTCCGGTCCATCCACCCTTCCCTATGTCATCTCTCCCCGCGTGCACGCGTGGGTGCGCGACGCGAGATGCAACCAACCAGCCAACCAACCCCTTCCGCGCGCACGCGGTACGACTCGCCCGCGAGTTATTGCTTTCATTAGCCGAACAATGAAACCAATTTGTGACGCGGTGTGCTCCCCCTGCTTCCCCCTTCTCTTCCTTTCTATTCACTCTCTCTCTCTCTCCCTCTCTCTGTATTTCTCTCTCTTTTTGTCTTATCTGACATCGCGACAGGAGACTTGCGTTCCTCGCATCGATGACATATCGTCTTTGTCTTTCATTGTTCGACGCGAGATGCATCGGGATGACGATCCTGTCCCGTGCAGCCTCATTCGAGAGATTTGATTTAAGAGGATGCGCGTACATAAAATCAAAATCTCGTTTTGTTCTCTAAATACATAGCTCCCACCGCTTCTCGAGACGCGTCTGCTCTCCAAACAAAGTCGATATCGACGTGGATCGCCGTTTGCCTTCTTTCTGAGACTGTTTGTCATGTCAATTTTCCATGCTTGAGTAGATATTGATAAATCAAATCTCTTAAACAAAGTAAAATGAAATCACTCTCCGTTCTGAGTCAGAAAAACTACGCAAATATGTATTATTTAATAAATAAAAATATAAATTTAATAAATATCTAAATTTAATAAATAAATAACAAGTTTTGGTATTTTTAAAAATATTCTGTATGTTTATTTACCTATTTGTGCTTTTTATTCAATTCTCTCTATTTAACTATATATTTATATTATAGTTATATATCATAAATATTACATAGCCCTTTAAACATTCGCTTGTTGCAAAATGTATCTTGGGTTGATCTATTCGATCACCATTTTCGCTCTACTTATTTACTATAATCGTAGTTAGTTATATTCGTTCGCCTACTCCCGTATCGTTACTCTATCGGCTTTAAAATCAATATTGCTACCTATAGAACTCAAGACTCATGCTGACTCGACGGTTTCGACATATCAATAGCACTTCTTGTTATGCACGCGTTGGATAACGCGGCTTTTTTTTCCTCCTCCCCTCCCCTCTTTTTTTCTTTGCAATACGTATTCAATGTTTGTTCAATTACGTATCATTTATTTTTATACGCAACAAATTGTCCGATTAATCTTTTACCGACATTTAATTACATTAATTGTACACTATTTCAACGTATATTTCTTTTTGTCTTCTCAGGGACATTTTCTCGCGCTAATAATAATCTTATTTCTCCCTCTAATGCGATTCTTAATCGCAATATCGGATCCCTGTGTTCCTTCTCTCGCGTATATCCTCTCCCAGACACTCTCTCGAAATCATGGGTGGATCGCGATTATGTTTGTTTCCTCGTTTGCGAGAGCGAGATTCCATTTGGCTAATGAATACGAAACGTGATACGCGGCCGGCGATTGATTATTCCCTAATTGCGCCCAAACTAGTGGGCAGTAATCTGAGCACGGCACATTTCGAACTGTAATTTTCCCCGTTTTGCAATTACGCCAAATTATCCGTTTCGTGAAATCGTACGCCCCTGTGTATCCTTTATGCGATTTCGTTACACGACGATGAGACTGTATGCCGTGTATGCGTCCGCCGGAGCGTGAAAATGGCGATCCTGTGAAGAATCGACGCGCGATGCGAGCGCAACAAAGATATTTCCCCCGCGCGATATTTAATCACGCCTTGATACATTTATGCTTCCCTTAATCCTTCAGTACCTTCGTTCAACAATTCTGGGATCGTATTGCAGGCGAACAAAAGTGTTCGATGCATCTTTGCAACTTGCTCGGAAACTTCGTAAATATTAGTTTTCGAAAGCAAAATATTCATCATTCTTGTAACGTAGATTTTTTTGTTTTATTAAAAAAAAAAAAAAAATTAGGGCAAAAATATCTCTGAGCAATGACGGAAAATTAATTTGAAGGAAAGTGTAAGGAATGAACTTTTATTATGAGTAATTATATTGAAGTATTTAAGAGTCATATTAACGAGGAACATTGAAACAAGTATCCTCGACTGATCATGATTTATATAATATAATATCTGAATACGAATAGTATAACCCGAGAGCAATTAAGCATCCACGCGAGCTTTTGCTGTTGTAATTTCAGACACGATTATTATCGCGGAGAATTTATTAATCATCGTCATTAGACGCAAATGCTACACAAGAAATCATTCTAATGCTACAAGAGAAATCATTCTAATCGTCCGTTTTGCCCGACGATGAAGTGCAATGCACTCGCTTCGCTTCCAACACAAGCATCGACGGGCAAAACGCGAATCTCTGACCTCGCGATGAAATTTATTGCCCGGTCAGGCTATAAAGTTTTTTTTATTTTTCACCTTTCTCTCTCTCTCTCTCTCTCTCTCTCTCTTTCTCTACCGCTGACCATATTGCGGTAGATCGTGCAGTTATATCTTGTACGTTTCTCCCGTAGGAAACAGGTGTCCGTGTGCAGGTGCGTAGGTGTGAAGGACGTCTGAGTGCGGTCGAGGATTCCCTCGGGGTGGAGCCGAAGGATGAGCGAGTATATTAGATTGCGGGATTTAATACGTTACTTTGGGAATATGCGGTATTTATCAGCGTATGTGAAACGCTCGCTATCTATACACGGTGTGTCACAAAATTTGCGTCGAATTTTAGCAATGCGTATGATAATGTCAAAGATAATTTCCTCGATCAATTAAAGAAGAACTAGATAATATTTAATTATAATTTTTGACACTAAATCTACAAAAAAGAAATAATAATATCAAAACAATCGTCGATTTTCAATCCGAACGTGTCAAAGGTACGAGAAGCAAATTGAAAGACGGAGTTTATATTGTCGCGTCAGACGTAATGAACGATGTAATGAGCTTTCACACGCTGAGCTTTATTGCTCAAGCAAGTAATAAAGCTTTTATTTCGCGAGTCGCTTGTTGTGTACAGGTGCCGAGGCGCGCAACTCCGAAAGCAATCTAGGATCCCTCTAGAGGGGACGGGAGCTGCCGAAGGATGAGTGAGTATATTAGACCGCAGGGTCTAATACGTTATAAGCCGTATGTATTTACTTGCCCTTGCATCCCGTTCTCCATGTATATACGTCACTACATTCGGTGTGTTATCCCGCGGGAGATTCCGTACGGTGATGGTCGAATCTCCATCGAACTGTAATGTTCGTAAATTTGCTTGCTACCGGATATCCTTGACATATATGTATGTGGGAAAATCGTGGGATTTCTCTTACATGGGTTTTTCTTCAATTATCCGTTAACAGTCTTTGAAAAACCGTCATATATCTTATGCGTTCAGGTATTTTTGAAAGGAGCGAATTTTTTTTTACGAGTATAAAGGATCCCCGAAAAGAATAGAAGCACTTCAAACGCGGATAAGTCAAAGGTTAAGTGAGGATATTAGACCGCTAGATTCGCTGCTGTACGTGCAAAATGCGAATGTGTGCGGCAGACGCGCGCGCATGTGTATATACTGTTGAATATACCGTCGCGTGTTTACATGAGTCTGCGTAATATAGGTACGTACGGTCGGAATTAATTAAATCCGATCTCGGGCAATATTCGGGAAACTGATCTCCTTTATCGTTGCAGAAGTTACTAGTTTCCTAATATAGGTATAGACTAAAATAGTATGTTATGCAAAAAAAAAATATCAGCACAAAATTTTTCTTTAAAATTAGCAAGATTTATTTATTCATATATTGTGTATGTAAAATTATATACAGCAGCTTAATTAAAAAATGATAACAAAGATTATATATTCTTTTCTCTCGTACAATTAAATTTAATAAACGATTAAACTTTAATATTAAACAAATGTATGTAAAATTAGAATTAATAATGTTCGATGAAACAATTGTAAACTAATTCTAAATTTCAATTTTCATAGCGATCGAGTAATTTTTTTTCTGTTATCGTGACTGCGATAACTATATTCTAAAGAGAACACTTGAATAAGAAAATATAAGAAATTGTTTTTTTACGACACATTTCAATTTTCTCTACGCGTAATAAAAGAATTTAATGCGACGAAAAATTTTGCGAGATCGCGTGTTGTTCGCGAGATACTTGGATGCTGACTAGATGCGTAAGGGAAGCAAAGGACAACTTTAAAAGGAGAATCTCTGGAAAGAAAGAGAGAGAGAGGAGTCGAAGGATGAGTGAGTATATTAGACCGCAGGGTCTAATACGTTATAAGGTACAAGCATACACGCGTTCTATGTTTGTCTCTCTTCTTAAGCGTCTAAGTGTGCACATAGAGAGCTTTATACACACACACACACACATATACAGAGGCGCACATAGATATTTACTGTGCACACGTATGCATCAGTCGATCGGTGTGTTATGGGCTACATATATATACATGTATACATGGTACATACTCGGGGATAATAAATATCCTTCGTCCGAGTCAGCATCGGCTCGCTTGATCTTTCATAGCCGCTCGTAAAGCGTCCTCGGGGTGGGCCGTAAAATTTGTCCGTTATTTGAAATATCCTCGAGAGTCCTCCCCGAAAACTTTCCGGCCAAGGATCTCTCCCTCTTCGGCCCTTCTCTTGGCGCGAAAATCCCGCGAATCTGTCGGCGGCATGCAATGTCGCCATAATAATATATACGGTGTTTCAAATATTTTAATGTTTTGATAATTTAGAGATTTATAAAAAAAATGCGCTTATATTTTTTGAATAACAAATAATTAAAATTTTGAAAAAAATTTACGCGATTAACTTCAAAAATAAAGAACAAATTTTTAATTTTTTTATTCGATAGTGTGAATTTTAATTTAACAAAATTTTTTATTTGAGAATTGAAAGTATAGTAAAAAAATTGGCATCGCGAATTAAATTATCATCAAGAAAAGTTAATCTCAAATCAATTAAAAAAAAAAATCCATAAATGACAAGAAGATATCTGAGGCGCCCTATATATCAGAAATAGGAGGGTTGCCTTAGTCCGTCGAGGATCATAGCAATCAAGGAAACTCTTACGGAAGTTCGAGTGGTAGAGTGCGAAGAAATGCTCTTGGGAAAATTGCGGATGGCTTACAGTTATAACAATTCCGTTCAACTTCTCCTGATTGTAGGATATTGATACATAGGGAGGCAAGCGATGTGATAAACAATTTGTGGAGTTGCTCCCTGAAGATAGTGCGATGAATTATTTGAGAAATAACTTTCTTCGGAACATATACGCGAGATATATTTCCGTCATGTCACTTATGTCACAGATATGTGTAATTGCACATGACTGCGAGAAAGCTCACCCACTATAATATGGTACAAAAATTCCATTTCACAATTAATTTCATTATTTAATTAAAAAATCCGGTATTTTTACCCTTTACTAAACTAATACTTACACTGTACAATTTATATTTATAAAAAATGGTTGGTAGCATCGCTTTAAACGTTCAGCCATCGATAAAAATTTCTGCTTACAAAGAATCCTTTTTTCCTTTTAAAGTATCATCTTGAGAATCGGGCGCAAACCCGTTCCCCTTGATCGGCAGACAGATGAAAAGTGGCCGCAGGGGTGAAATCAGGATACGTGCGTAAGAGCAATCGCACGGGGAAATTAGCGAAAACGGCGCGCAAGCTACTCACAGAGCGAGATGGAGAAGCGATGAGGGAGGGAAAGGGGCGTTCTGACGAGAACGCAGATTTGTCCCAAGGGGGTGCTTACGTGGAGTGGGAAACCGACAAATTTTGACCCTTCTCATTCGCTCCGCTACGAGGATTCCGAATCTCCCTAACCACCACGCCCGAGAACATTGGGCCGTTCGACCGTGATTTCATGATAGACCGGGAAGAGCGATGGACGATTACGTGATCGGATTACTTGGATGTTATGTGCTTGGACGGTACACCGTTGACCAAAGGTACACGACCGGAAGGTACGTGATGGAAGGAAGTCAAACGTCATCGCCGTCGTCTATGTACGTTTGTGCAACGTGTGTAAAGAAGAGAGGAGCACGAGAATGGATCATAAAAAAGCGCTCACAATATAAAGAAGCGTTAAAAAATGACAGAATTTCGTTCGTTAAAATATTTTACAAATATTGCTAGTTCAAACATAAAAAAAAAATAATAAGACAAAAAATAAGGACAAGTATAATATTTTAAGATTAAACTTATCATCTTCTATTTACGAAAATCCTATAAGCAGATTACAACATTTCTATTCAATTGCTTTCTTCATATATAGAACAGTGGAGAGAATCATGATAACCACAGAGAAGAGCCATAATTCTAAAGCGTATTATCTCGATGGATTATCAGCTCGATGTCCGGTAGTTCTAATCGCGACAAATCTGTCGCCGGTCCTCGAAATTCTCCCGGTTCTACTTCCGCGAGATTATTATCTCATTTCGTTAGATGACGGCGTGCTCATTATCGTCGGAAATAAATCTGTCATTCCCGTCGCCGCCCGCCGCTGAATTCCGATTATCACCGAACGACCGAATCTACCTGCTTCATCCAATGACAGTAGACGCCATCGATAGACAGCCCTCGCTATAATTTTCCGTACAAACGAAGAATTTTTTTAACGAAGATAAACTATCGTTCAAGAATCCATTTCTTACATTTAAATTCTTTCTCTGTTGACAGTATATGACATATGTTTTATTTTAATTAAAATGCAATATAATAAAGAAATAAAATAAATTAAAAAATATTTGAAAATATGTATTGCATATCTAATCTAATTAAATAATTTAAAGATATTTTTATATAAAAATAATTTATTTATTATTTTTATTAACAAGCATTTTTGTCAAATAATGAATTCAATTAATTACAAAATTGATATTATAATTATTAGCATCTTTAGATTAATTAATGTCAATTATCCATAATTAGTATCTCCGTTAAAATATGCAAGATGCATCTCATAAATAATATATATATTGTTCATATATAATAATATATATTAAATGAATTTATCCCCTATAAATTATTTCGCGAAAATCAATAACTGTTGACACGCGCGTTTTTTATGCCTCTCGTATAATATCGCCGCGTATCTTTCTCCACAATATTTAAACAGTACGCTCGAGAGAAGAATATTTCGATATGATTCGCTTCTATTGAATGAAAAAAAAATACCCCAGCTGTCAATAATTCCTATCGCTTCTATTCAGAGGGTTGCAAAATTTTGGAGAATTTATACTAGAGATACTTTCACGAAAAACACGTGTTTCACATGATCAGTCGATAGCGGGATATGGCGGCGGTCGCATAGGTGTGTTTGTAAACACACAAATGGCGGGTAACATACGATGCTCGTAAATTTATCGAAGCGCGTTTGCGTCCGTAAATTTTGCGAGTAAACGCGGTCCATCATCCCGATCTCGCTTGCGCACAAGTGCGCGGGCGCTTATGGCCGCAATTCGCACCTACCAATTGGACAGAAACTCGGGAGACAAACTGCCTCGCTTGCAATCAAGAGCATCTCGGGATGTGCTTCTGCTGTCAAACAACGTGTTTACTATCTCGTGATGTCGTTATTAATTTTCACTCTACACATAGCGACTCTACAGTAATTGACTACATATCAAGAATATATCACGTAAGGCATTAGCAAAATAGTTTCAATTTCTCTTTAATTTCTGTTTAAATTGTCATTAACTGAATCATAATTAGTATGTAAATATTTAAGATTCTAGAATAAAATTTTGAATCCAGATATCTCATACTTTAATAATGCAACATTTTAATGACATAATATTGCTTGAGAATTTAAAATTCTACAGATTGAATTACATATCAAATGGAAAAAGAGAGAGAAACATTTTTTATTATCGTTCCTATATATTTTCCATATTAAAGGTACCTTAAATTGAGTCCTAACTCTGCGATTTGGATGCATCGTTGGGAACATTTCACAGTCGCTATAGACAAACTTATACTTATTTTTTTTTTTTTTTTTGAAGCACCTGATAAGCAATGGCATAAAATAAAGAAATAATATAAATTTCGTTCTATCCGCAAAAAGGACAGCAAGATTCTCAAAGTTTCTCTCGGCGAATTAATTCGGGCGTGATCGAGAAAACTTGGGACGGGACGTATAACTGCGTAAGAAGCGAGATAGAAGCGAGACGTAGAATCTGTTTGCATTATATCATCTCGGAGATAGGTACAGGTCCGATCAGGGTTGTTATACGAGTTTTGCGAGCCATCGTCGGTCGTTACACGACGACTCGGCGCCCGAGTAGCCGTGCTCGAGTGCACCGGCCGCGTTTACACAGTAAATATATCAATGAATTTACGATGCGCGCGCTGATCCCTAATGGCCTCACAAACAGATCTCCGTCGAGGAATGCGCTTTCGTTCCGTGCTTTCGCTCTCGCCGTTGTTAAAGCGATTCGATGGTGCATTCGAGGCTCCTTGCTTCGCGAGTGCAGAGGATCGCGAGATTACGGCGGACGATCCTCATCGGAAGTCACTCATCGCGACTCATCGGATGTTTCTGTGCTTGGACTCTGTTTTTCGATCGAGCGTGAATAGACATTTCATCCGCGGAGGCGGCGCGGAAAATTCGGAAACGAGGGGCCGCGTTTTAATTGGACGGATTTCGATGATATCAGCGATATATTAAATGCAAGCTAATTGACCTATCTGCCCCTCCGGCCTCCCTCCCACCTTTCTGACAATCGCGCGTGAGTGACATGCATTTACCGCACCCATATTTTTTGCACCGCGAACAAAAGCATGGAAAACTATACGCATTGCTTCGTTTATATCTGCGAGACAGGGGAAAAAAAATTGAAATTTTTTTAGCTGCGGATTTAATTTTATTTACACTCATAACATGTAAATAAAACAATTTTTATATTTACAGAAGCTTAAGCAGATTATTCTCTTAAATATTGATGACTGTTTCGTAATTTTAGAAAATTTTTACATTTGAGACTAATAAAATGTAAAAAATATGTAAATAGTTTAAATATTTTCTAGCTTATTTGCAGTATGTGACAATATCTTTCATTTCATTCAGGATGAAAAAAAAAATTTATACATAGTATCATTAATATCACATGCAATATTTCTTATTGAAAACGTATTTACAAATTTATTAAAACAATTAAATCAATCTGAAATCTAACATCAACAAAATTGAATTGTGATGCGACAGAAATATTCATAAAAATCACCGAACGCGAACGCGTAATAAGTTCATAATCGCGAAAACTCGTCTCATCTCGTCCATTTTCTACGATCGATACGTCTGATTTTTCGCGAAAATACCTTGCCCATTACATCCGCTTATATTTATATACAACGAAGGTGGAGATGCAAAGCGTCGATATTTTATTTTTTAAATCTCGCACCGCGCGCTTCGCGCGATAACGGTCCTCGTAGCGCGAGGAGACCAGGAAGCGGAAAAAGGAACTACAAGCGCAAAGCCGGAGCAGCATTAGCTTTTAGTACGCCCGGGGATGTGGGAGGGAGGAATAAAAAGCGGGAAAAAAGCGCAATGCAGTAGGGAGGACGAAGAAGGAGGCGAAAAATCATTTGAAAATTACCGTCGCGCGGCCATTAGTCCGGCTCGGCGTCCTGAATTTTTTACCAAGAGATTTTACCGGGCGACAGCTCGGTCCACTTGCTAATAAAAACCATACGGTTTCCTTTGCTTTTGCGTCTTTCGCGAAATGGTCGGGGCATAATTAATTTTCAACGAGCGTCGCGATTTAACGATGTTTAACACCTTCCCCGGTTAGAAAGACTTTCTATCTTTTAGTGAAAAAGGTCGCTTATATACAATAACAAGATTTAACAAATATTAATAAAAAATTTGAATCTTTTTTAATAGATTTTATCATTCGATAAAAATCTATAAAATATATTTTTCTGAATTAATTCTCACATGAAGAATTATGCAAAACTAAAAAAAAGTTCCATTTTTTAATAATTTAAAGGCTAATCTAAAAGCTATATATATATAAATGTAGAAGACAAACCAATAATATCCTTTGTATCCAGCATTTGCATTTTCCAGTAGTTTCGAAATATTTTATAAAGTTACTTGGATGCCTGTAAATAGTGAGCATTAACATACGCAACATTTTATCTTCCGTTATTCCAGCACGATGTCGAACTTGACTTTTCATCGCATCGATCGAGTCGCAACTATCGCTTTACATGCATGACGTGCAGGAGATAAAATGCCATTTCATTTATACAATCTCTCTCTCAGAATGATGAATTTGTTGATTCGGATATAAAAGATGTGAGGAAAAATATTTTTTTTTCCATCTCGAGCACAGAAGAAGAGATAGCGGCGCGAAAGCAAGATATGAAAGCTGAAAACACTTAAGGGCTCTAATCAAGATCGTAAATATGTCCGTTATACACATAGTGTTTTTTTCCTTTGTCGCGAGATTGAGAAATTTTGCCTCAGCATCGCGCGACCCTTTATCGTCGTCCCAGGCCCTTAATAATTTTTTCATCGTACGAGCGAGTAGGGAAATCAGGAGCTTACGAGACGAGATATACGGATGACTTTTATCGTTTGATAGTTTTTTTTTTTTTTCGATTAGATATATCAAAAACGAACGGTCACCGAGAACGATCAATTTGATAGTTAGATTCTGAAGGCCATAAATATAAACCTCTTCGAGAAAATGATAAAAACACTGGAAGAGAGTTAGAAGCGCGATCGCGAACAAACAGAAATATTGCGTTATCGTTAATCAAATTATTGACTGATTTAAAGAAAAGAGAAAGTTTCGAAAAAATTCTGGTAATTCGGATACTATAAAATCTTACTATCATTAGATTCTAGATACGTAATCGAGACCACCCAGCGCCTCCATTAATGAATTGACACATTCCGTATTTCCAAACACGTTGCTTGCCGACACCAATCAGATCTATCAATAACGGAACAACGTTTATGCGCTTTAGCCAAGGGACGCTTGACAGACCGGAAGAGATCCAGCATTACCTGCTATCCATCTGCAGGCTGCATGTCCCCTTCCTGGACTGCGAATCGACCCATTGTTGTCCTCGAATAACAGGCTTAATCTCCCCACAATTTCTCGGATCGTCCCTTTCGCGTTCCCTTTCGAATCTCCCTCCCCGTTATTCTCTATTTCTCTCTCACCTTGTATCTCTATCGCTCTGGCATGTGCCCACGTGCGCGAGCTCGAATAAAATAATATACACAACGCGCCCAGGAACCGATGCTCAAATTACGAGAGCAAGCGCGAGGGCGCTCGTCCAGAAAATTGCAGCTTATTTTCGCCCGATCATCGTCGACAGAGAGAGAATTCGCGTCCGTCCTCTTCCATTCGAGCGTTTCGACACGGGGGCTCCGCGGGCCCCTGACGAATCACTAAACTCTCTTTCTCCCTCTCGCACGGCATCGCAAAAGCATCCGGGATATAACGAAGGCTTCCCTCTTCTTCTTCTTCTGCCTGTCTGCCCCGAATCTCTTCCTGCTCGTGACATCGTGCATTTTGCGCGACAGGCAACGTATTTGTACCGTGACATTGGAAAATTACTTTTATTTCACATTTTTATTTTTTTTTTTAGAACTGTCAAGCGGTAGAAGCTAGCTAATACTGACAGCTCTCGCGTAGGATTTGATCTTCTTGTTACGTTCGCTCTACTTGAACCCATTTCATTTCTCAATGTGTAAAAAAATGCACATAAACTTTAAATGGATTACAAGAAGCTTTTAGCAGACATAAAAAATCCCAGCGCATAAAATATTATCGTTTTCTTTCTTTTATGAGGGGAAAAAGATTATTCCGTGTTTTTTCAAATATTCTAATTTTTAACGAAAATAAAAAATTGCGACCGTCTCGATTTTTCTTACCTCTCGGAACAAAGTTGAACGCTAAGAGGGGATCGTAAATCGGCCTCGAGTCGCGAGTATGAGACTATCACGACCGTTATTAACGGTTATGGTATTGCAATATCGATCATCGTACACGGTCACCATTAACTTTGGGAAATACATCGAATCTTTACAGACGCACACGTCTATGGAGGTGTACCCCTGCACGCTCGCACGAAAAATCGGATATAAATCACAACCAGGACGAGCCAGGCCGAAGTTAATGAATCGTGCGTTCCGGTCTTTAGATGCGGCAGCGCGCCGCATACTTAACAGCGATCGTCGTAAGAGACGAAGGCGCGGCTCCTCATCGTCGAAGACGATCCTAATTTGCCCGCGCGCGCGTCTTTCGATCCCGCACATACCTCGCCGCTGGCATTTCCTCTTCACGCTTGAAAGAACGCACACGCAACGTTCGTATATATTCGGCAAGAGAGAGAGAGAGAGAGAGAGAGAGAGAGATATGTAAATCGGACAGAGACGTCATTAAATACCGCGATATCGACGACATTTAATCGCCTATTCGTTATTTAGTTTTTTAGGCCATTGTTTCGTAACGACAATGTCGCTCGTAATCGGAATCTTTATGGCGATATTAGCGGCTTCGATTTGGTCAACCGGACACGCGATGTTTCGCGTTCGCGGTTCTTGTAACGATGTTGAAACGTATCGGGGTACTTTATCGGTCGTGTTCGGCGCGCGGTAAGGATAAAAGGCGAGGGAAATAAATGGTCGATGGTGTCAGTGAGATTGTGTGTGCGTTCAAATGGATTATCGTGAGATACATCGGGAATATTTTCGATGCGACAATATTTTCGGAAATTTTATTACACCGTACGCCCGAAAATTCGTAACGTAGAGAAAGAGCTAAATTATCGCTTAAATTAATTTTAATCCATGGGATAAGTTGTGCGTTGCATTAAAATTATCACCGTAACTCTCAACTCTGTCCGTTATATGCCTCGTTTTACTTGACACGTGATTAATATTTAAAACATACCGATTTGTATATAACTTCGAACCTTTATCCATTCCCGTAATACTCTCCTATCATAAATGTTATCAAATAAATATTAATCGATGATATATACAAGTTGTACCCATTCTTGTATTTTATAAGCTGGTAGATAGCGGATAAATCGAAAGTGGAATGTAAATGATGTAATGTGTGTTAGGATATCTCTTTTAAAATTAATCACTGACATGATATTTACGTTTTCCGACAGTACGCGGATATGTAGCTTGTGTGCAGAATTTTCAACGGAATTTTATTACTGCCGTTTATCTTACGCTCTTGTAACTTTGTAGCGAATGCGAACCGAATAGCTTTTATACGTTATGTAAAATTTTAAATTGCTTCGCAGATGAACTCTTAAAATTATCTTCAACAGAAACTCTATACATCACTTTCTACGTTTATTTCATTACTATTAATTACTATGTTTATGAGTTGCAAATATTTATTTTTCATTCATACAACTTGTCCTTAAAAATTATCATTAAATTGCAACATATAATATATATTTCTGCGTATCTGAAGAGAAGTAGAAGAAGACGCATAAGTTAACAAAAAGTCTTTTTAAAAAGAATTTTAAAAAGTACAATCACACTCTTACATCCTAAAATTTATAGATAATACCTCAATTATATAATGATCAATGTTCTTCATTAAAAAAAGCTACAGTAGCCATATAATTGAAGCTTTTTAAATTCACGTGAGGACGAACGAGCGACAATAAAATATACAAAGGTCGTTAATTTTGCGATATAAATAGAATCCGCGATTTCTCTCCGTCGCGCGAGTAGATTTGTTTCTTTTTTTTTTCTTCTTCCTCCGGTATTATTATCTCCCCCGTGCCATCGTGTATACACACCGCAACCACGTGTGGCCCACTATGGAACACCATAGAAGCGACAAAGAGAGAGAGAGAGAGAGAGAGAGAGAGAGAGAGAGAGAGATAGACACCGTAATTCCTTACACGATAATTCGACGCCTCTGTTTCCTCCCGACGCCCACGTGCATACGCGCTCTTACGCAAGTGGGTTATACACGGTGTTCTTCGGAATGTATTATATATGATTCTGACGAGGGGATCTCTCTACTCGGCTTAGATAATTAAAAAATTTCTCGAGGAAATCCCTTTGAAAGTCAAATATATGCAAAAAGCACTCATACATATTCATAATATTTGTGTGAATCCTAGCAAATCCTAGATTATCGAGAGAATTTATTTTATAAAATTGTTTCATCTCTTGAGTCACAATAAAAAATATCAAATATAAATCAGATTATACGACATATATCAACGGATCAATTTACGCCCCTATACATTTTCGCCTGTTTAAGTTTCTCGCTTTCTCTGTGTAAAGTCCTATGAGAAAGCAGCCTCTCACCTTATTCCAATCCGTCACTATGCATGCGTGTCGCGTGATACCGAGAACGAATGCATATATCTTTTGAATTCATGAATGGTATTTTATCGAGACGCCGACATCGCGGAATGTGGAGGTGCGCATTTATTTTTTTTCACTACGGAACATCGTGTACGGCATTTTATATCGGTTATCTTATGGGCAGCTTTTCCTCCCCCTCCGCCCTCCTAATCCTCTTTACTCGACACTGTTTCGTGAATTCGCAACGATTAATTCAGTAACCTCGGCGACCAACCAGTTCAAAGAAAATGCGCGTGAATTCCGGTTCGCAGGTGGCTCCCTTTAAAAATACAGGATCGTGCTGGGAATCGTATTTCGCCCTATCGTTTTGTTTATCCGCGAGAAGCACGGCGCTCTCTCTCTCTCTCTCTCTCGAATTGATGGGATCGACTCTGGGCCAGGCCGACAGTATGCGAACCCCCGTATACATATTTATGAGCGCACACGTGATCGAGTGCGGATGTAACCAGGGGCGCGTCTATCTGCGGGGAAGCTAGCGAAATTTAAGCCTCGGGTCCTACCTCCCGACCCTGTCATTTGCGAATTTAGATAACGATTTAGATAACTTAATTAATCGCATTGTATGGATAATAAAATGAGAGAATAATTCTCTGTGTTAAAGAAAAATATGTTCCGTAATCTTGAAAAATCTTCTAATATAAACAAAAATTTTATTTTAATCATGTTTCTGTAAACAGAAGGAAGTCTTACCGAAAGATATTAATATCATATTATTCTCCAAAAAGTCACATGCGCCGCCCCTGCAAAGCGCATACGCGGGACGGATATGCCGCGTGAAGGAAAGCAAGCGGCGAGGTGAAGGGGAAAAAAAAAAAAAGAACGGGGGCTTTAATGTCCCGTATAAGAAGCGCATTTCTTGCGCTGGCTGGGTGCGAAATATAACTGAATGCGCGCGAGTCATTGCGAATCGCATTAGCTCGGTTAGATGCAAAAGAAACGCGCGCGCGAGACGAGGTGCGCCTGCATACGTACCTTGCGCACAACGACACTTGTCAATTTTAAATTACAAATGAGAAAACCTATAAATTCTAACGTGGACGACACTTAATAGCGGCAATAACCATCGTCGCTCGACGCGCCATTGAGAAACGATTTCATTTAATAACGTTTCGATTAATCGGGAAACGCGCGTAATTATGCGTATCGCGTGTACGTATGGCAATAAAATGTTTTCGTCGCATTACGGGACATATTAAACAAATTGGAAGCTTTTACCGCCTCCGCTTTTAGAACCCGCACATTCTCGGATCATTTTTAAAAAGTTTACGATCCCGAATTATACGAATGAGATGAACGAAAGCGACATTCTCATTAAATATTTTCGAATATATCATATACACATTTTTTAGTGATAGTCATATTATTGGTTTCACTACACGTTTAATGATTTATTTTGTTTCAATATAAAATGTAGGTAATTGTTAGGTTGTATTATACAAGAATATATTACAAAATCAAGAAGTACAAATATACTTGACAATAACAATTGATGCATGAATGGGTGCGCTGTACTGTACATAATAACTTTCACTAAATAAGAAAAATCTCGAACACGAGACAATAGACATTAACATATTGTGCAAGTATTATAATTCGTATCCAGGAAAAGACAAGTTGCGCATCGACGAGACATGTGATCTTTTCATTTGAATTATACATTTGGAAATGCATTTTATACACATCATAAATTTATTATGACAAATATATTTCTACTAATAAATATCAGAAAAATAATTATTGATATGAACAAAAATATCACATCCTATATATTTATACAATTTTAATTAAAAAATTAATGATCTTAAATGCAGTCCCTTTTCATCGAAAGCTAAATAGAGAGAAATAATATAAAAATAATAATCATAAATAATTTTAAAAAATTGTCGAAAGATTGGTATATCGAAATAATTAGTAAATGTCTTATACTTTGTTGTAGTATCACTAAATTATCATTCGCACAACAATTTATCAAATTATTTGGATCGCTTGTAACGCGTAATCAGCGAGCCGGCGATGCGTGACTGAAAAGTCATTCGTTCAAATACTATTTACGCTGAATCAAGAAAAACTCTACGACAACGAGTTTTCTAGCCCAGGTACTAGATCGTTCGCTCTCACCCTCGGCACGTGCAATTTATCACGCGTACGCGCTCGTGTCAGCAATCAAACGGCCGCCTGCGATATTCGAAATTTTTACATGTAAAGCGTCCCGCAAGATATACGATTCGCGACCGATTACATGCACCGGCGTTTAAATATGCGGATGAAGTATTCGCGCTAAACAGTACGGCGCAGCCATAAATCACGTAGCGAAACCGATGTCGTTTACGAAAGTCTGCTTGGATTCATAAAAGTATGAACGTAAAATCGCGAGAAACGCGTCAAGGGGAAGATGCAATCAAGATTTGTTCTCTCCCAATATATTTTAGGATCCATTTTTATATTTTATCAACGTTCGATATAAATGTAATTAACAATTTGAATTGATAAATAATATAAGCGTATTTTAATAACAATTCTTTAATTTAATTTTTTAATTACAATTTTTATATTTGCTATTCGTAATATATTTCATTTTTCATATTAATTACACATCGATTAAAAGAAATAAATTAATAATAACTTCTTCTATATAAAATAATGGAAGTGTAAGATTGGAAGTTGCTTCTGGTTCTCCACATATGGCGAGATACGAAGAGCACAAGCTTCGAAATTATTCCTCTCTGCACTCTGCAACGATTCAGAGGGCAATCGCAAGCATTACGCTTCCAACTACGCCGTATAAAAAAAAAAAAAATTATAGCGAACATCAAAGATTCCTCTCTCGGACTCACGGCAATACTTCAAAGCTCAGTTTCAGTTTCTCCCGGCGATTCCGCTAACGATGGCGAGCCTTACTTTGACGCGTATTTTCTCGGGAGAGAAGGGAGGAGAAGGGCTGCAAATGAAATTTTGCGCCATCGGCATTTTATCATCGTGGAAAAATGCAGGCTATCAACGGGCCGAACAGTATGCCAAAGGATATCGCATAAATCGGATATGAGAAGAGACTGAAGCGATTGCGGGAAAAATGCAATTTAAATCCGCGATGATTTCGACAATTGATCGAAAATTTCGACTTTTAAAGAAAGATATCGAATATCGGAATCGGATGAAATTAGACTCGGGAAAATAAAATATCGACAGACAAGGGGGCCGGATGTATTTGTCGCGTGCGAGAAATTTTACTATCTCACCTATGACGATTCGAAAACCCCCTTCAGGACCAGGAGGCTTAGATCTGTCTGCGACCAGATCGCAAAACCAGGTCGGATGCATCCCCGGGCGACAACAATCCCCGATTCGATGGCGTAGAGAAAGAAGCGTATAGGCGCACGTGGCGAACTACAAAGAGCACATTCGGAAAGGCGAGTAAGAATCGGCCCCAGCCACGCCACCGTCCAGCGCGCTAATCCGGTTTTACCCTCGAGGGAAAGACGTGGCTCTGACGTGCAACCGGGTGATATCAGGCCCGGAGAAGAGATGCCCGTTCGTTCTGTTACTGCCGGTAGAGAGAGATTCCTCTTTTCAATCCTCCGGCATCGAAGAAAACCGAATCAACAATCCCGTAGACGGCCGCGGCGGTCGCCTCGGGTCGCCAGACGCGTCAATCCGCACCAACCTATCCGTAACTGTTATATCTCGGTGGATGCTCACCTTGTGGGTTCGCGATAAGTTCGTTTGTCTGTCGCCGTTAATCGGAGGGGACGAGACCAAACGAAAGAAAAACGAAGGAAAGCATCCAGGACGGGAGGAAGAGATTGGGCGCGATAATCATTTTACGTACGAGAAATCGCGTCAAACGCGTCGAGAAAGGACTGTCTGAAAAATTAGAGAGAAAAATTATCAGATTCTCTGTGTGTGTGTACACAGAGTATGTTCTCCGCAGCAGTTAAAACGAAACTAAGAGATATGACATTATGTATGACATTTGAAAATTGAGGAATATTTTATAATGTTATTTAAATCCTCTTATATACTATGTATGTGTGCAAGAGTATATTTTATATATGAAAGAGAGAAAGAGCGGATCGATATAAAGAAATTTAGCACCTCGGATGGTATAACGCGAGGATTAAATTAGGGTCTGCCATTTAGGCTTAGTGTCGCGTGTGAGGGTCAAATACACAAGAGGATTAAACCGAAAGCCCTCCTGCATTTGACCAGGATTCAATCATAGATGTTGTGCTTGCAAATTAATAGCGGAATTAATGCCCTGAATCCGGATTTTACTGCTGTAGGATGTTGGATAATTAATGATGCATCGATTTCGTATGATAAAATAATACGCTTTCCAAGAACATGTCTTTCCTTCAAGAAGAGCCTTATTTTTTAATTATTAACAGCAGTTTAACATATTTCCGGTTTGTCATGATACTTTACAATAATATAAATAACAAAACTTTATTATTTGCAATAATAATTAATTGTAATCTAATTAATAATAATTCTGCGCATATCAATCATATTAAGATGCTATTATTTTACTTAATTATCGATTTAAACAAGCACACTCTACGTGCACTCTCTACGTTCCAAAATCATACACAATAATCCATGCGTAATTAATTACAACTGTAATTAATAGAAAAAAATTGAATTATTTAATCATTTTTTGCTTACAGGTAAACAAAATATCTGCAGGTACTTTAAATATTTACAGACGATACATACTTAATTCGATGTTAAATAGAAATCACATTGAAAACCGTAAGTCGAAAAAAATCATCATTTAATGTTATATATAAAAATTTTCATGTATCATTAAGAGAGTGCATTAAATCTCCATTTTCAAAAATCGAAAGTCGACGGCGTCCTCGATTGAAATCGCGATATATCGATAGAGGCAGAGCACGACATGACGCGATACATAAAATCAATTACTTCCCCTCTGTCTCTCTCTCTCTCTCTCTCTGCCATCAGCTTTCGTTACGTTCTATCGCGTTAATAATAATTATACTTATACGCGATTGTACCCGAGCCGAGAGAAAGAGGACGCGCTGCTCGACCGCATCCGGCGGGCAAATGTTTCGCAAATTAAATATTTGCTCGCGCCTCGCGGTCGCTGTGGAATTTCGACGGCATGTACACGCCGCGAATGAATTTAATCTCGAGATATCGAGCGTGCGATCATCAGTCATCCCACCAGGGCCAGGGGGCAGAACGGCAGAAAACACATTGCGAAGACGAGGAGACGAGGCCGCCGAGATTTTACGATGATCCCGCGTCGGGGCACTCATGGCATTTCGGATTCGAGAGAGCGCGCCTCCTGGCTTCCGTCAAAGCTGGAAGAGATGATCACGAGCGGGCGCACGTCGCTCGCTCGCTCGCTTCGGAGAAATCTCGTCGTCGAGAAAGCAAATAAGGCGCCGTGGCTTTAAGGAAACCGGGTCTGTCGATTATCAAGCGCGGTATTTTCGAGCAATAACGACACCTCCTTCCAGCTTCGATGAAGTCGTCCAGAGACGCTTATGATAACTTACTTTTGATTCTATTCCCATCTCTGCGTTTGATAGCGCGACGAAATTATTCGGGATGTAATTGTTTTCCTCTTTCTTTCTCCAGAAAACATTATATTATTATTATTAATTAAAGATATTTTAATTTTATTAATTCTTAAAAATAAAAGTTTTCAGCATCACAGATGTAATTTAACAGCACGATATGGCATCTGTATTGACCTACTCGAAGAATTCCTTTGCTGTAATGTTTCGCCGAATTTTCGTGATGTACTTAGCGAAAAATGCATAAATCTCGTTTTTAGAATGAACATTATCCGTAATTTCTGACATTATCGCATTTTTTACGATATTTAATGATAAAAATTTCGCATAAATTTTATTAAATTTCCGGCACGTATTCGAGAATCGCCGATCGACCTGCCTCGGGGTGAGCATGATCGTTTTCGAGCCCACACGTCTCGTTTTTTAAATCCTTCCTTTTGCCACGGATGATTAATTGTTCAAGATTGCGCACGTCCGATGCTTTCCCGACGAGGTTCAATTCCTTTTTTATTCGGCCACTTACGCCGCCCTCGATTCGGGGTATCGAAGAAACATCTAAAATCGGCGTGCAAACTTGAAAAATGGAGAGGTTTCTACGAGCGCAAAGTGAGATTTCAATTTCGCTTTTCATCGAATCATTCGACAAAAGAGCATTTATAATCCCGCAGTTTAAATGTTGGTTAAATCGAACGAAAAAGAGGAATCGGTTTCCTCCACAATAGTTTGTTGAATTTCCGAGGCAGCGCATATCCAAAGAGAAGAAAACGAGGAAGAAAAAAATCTGAGAGTCGAAATCGTCCGAAGACGAGTTTCAGGCGCACCTTCTAATTTAATTTTCAAAATCACTTTAATGCCCGTTCGTAACATTTTTTGGGCGGCAAGAGAGCTGCGCGACATTTTAAAATACCGATATCCGCGCTCGATAATTGAACCTAAAGTTATTATTCGGACCTCTCCTGCAATTCAGGATAAAACCACGTAAAAATGTCCAGAGGTGTCGAAGGTTGATGCGAGTTTCCGTGAATGATTTCCGCGAATGAAGTGCCCATTGTTTCGTGTAGGTATGAGATCTCAACTATCTCTTTTTCTTTTTCTCGCGTATAAGAGCCTGAAAAGTACACTGATATTTGCGAAACGTTCGTAACAAAACTCTACAAGCAATTTGACAGCTTTCGGATTTTTGTGTGAAATGTATGTAATCACGATTTAAAAAAAAGTTCTTTATATTATTATGTTTATTAAAAACTCAGTATAATTTTTTTTTGGGGGAATATTGCAAAGAAATTATTCTGGAATCAAAAAGTTTTCTTCTTGAAAATATTTTTTACTTCATGCTCAAACGGCGTTTCTTACGGTACTTTGTATTCCTTCCTACAGAGAGTGTGCTTGATCTTATTTACAAACATTTCCAAGTGTGCTTAAACAGCGATATATCTATACAAATAGATTTAATTCTGTATGCATATGACACAAGAATAATCGAATCATTACATGCTAAAGATGTTCAATCTACAATTTCTAACAATACACTTAAATAATGAAAATATGAATATGATAAACATATGCTTCCTTTATGATTATAAATTTTAATTATTTATTTAAAATTTAAATTACTTAATATTAAATTACTAAATATTAAAAATTAATAATTGATATCAGTCTAAATTTGCTGAAATAAATTCAGAGCCGATTAATTACGCCTAACTCGATTTTAACGCCTCGTTAACAATCGCTTCGGAAATAATTTAAGCAAGCATCGGTTATTATTTAAGTATATTTAAACTTGAGATGTTCGAGTACATCATACAACTGTTTAAATATATGTTTAAACAGTGCAAAGCCCAACTGTGTGATTTGATTTTATATGTCTATCGCAAATATTATTTATTTGATGGTCGTTGCTATCTGAAAAACGAGAGAGGCCGGTTTGCGATAGTCAAAGAAAGACGAAAATATTGGAACCGTGTGGAATGCCAGCGGCTCTGCCACCCCGCATAAAAATCCAAAATAAAAAGTAAAAATGTGAAGGAAAAAAAAGCAAGAAGCGCGGTCTGATCGGTCACAGATTTATGGACGGAGAAATTGAAAGCGTATCGAGATACCATTGTCCTACCAATTAATGGACACATTTTCGAGACAAGCATATCCACATTATATAATTATATAATTATTAAATGTTAATTTGTCTAAATATATAAAGGTAACAATAATTTATAAATTATTTCAATCTCTTACTAACGATACGCAAAAGGATTTTACAAGAAGTTTTTTAATGTAAAATCCACCGTAGATTCTTTCTTGCTACTTTAAATGCATTATAAAAGAACTGCGGTGAATCATATAGTTTCTAATGAAGAATAAGCGCGTAATGTTCAGAAAAACAGATCTTAGTAAACAAAAGAAGCGGCGCAATTAGCAAGTGCTTCTGCGGTGTACGCATAATTAATTGAACATCGTGTCTTCATTCAGAGCAAGCTTCGCGCTAATTACATCACGATTCTTCAAGAAGAGGCTTTAACGAGCGCCCGACTTATTGCGCAAACGGCATCGTAAATTCCAGCTAAACGAATCTAATCGACATCGCTCTCTGCTAATCGCTTCTTTCTCTCTCTCTCTCTCTCTCTTCTTTTCTCTTCGACAGAATCAATGTAATAATATTAATTGTGAATTAAACCGCGCGGTAAACCCTTCCATTTAAATTAGGTGACCGAGCGACGATGAATTTTACTCTTGGTCCTTGTCTTAAATGCGACCATCGTCTCATCATTAATATTCAGGATCGCGTTCATTTCGCGCGGACGAATATCGCGCGGACTCGTTTAATTCTCGCATTAATTAATTTCAATTTCAATTTATTGATGCCAGTAGCCAAAGCAGGCCCGTTGGTGCGTGCCGGGATCGCCAGTGACCTGCCAATAATTTACATACGCTCGGTAGATCTCTTTCTCGTGCCATTAATGACTCATTTGTCGATATTATCGCGATATTAAACGTAATTTTAATACGCATGTTATAATTAGTTTATCTCTTTACAAATGATTCGATTTCGTGACAAATAGTAAATTCAGTTCCACTAGATTGCATTAAAGGTAGGAGAAATTAGAGAATAAATTATTTCCAACAAAATATATATTTTCTTTAAAACATTCTATATTATTCTATATTATAAACAACTTTATATGTGTGTAAGGACTATTTTAATTTTAATTAAAACAATAACTTGGTTAGTTTTTCAATCAAATCTTATCATTCATAATTAATACGAGCTGCTCTTAAATGATGTTAAAATATCGTTCCGTTGTGAAATGCCTTTATGAATTATTACATATTTTTTCTGCAACATCGTACTGTGATTATTATCGTGTGGATAATGACAAGTTTTCCTGAAACCGAGACCGATGTATTTTTGTTCTCGCATTGTCGCTCATCCATTTCTCCAGATCTGTCACTTCGGCTACTCGGACAGCGATATTCTCGCAGGTGTCTGAGTCGAAAACGTCAACAGCTCCATAACTAACTATACTTGCAATCGCGCCACAGGACACAGCTTCTCTAAATAGAGACTCTCGGGCATCGCGTCCAGTCCAAGAGAAGGCGCGTTTATTTTTCTACGCCGATCTCGAATCATCGCTATCATTGCCGGCCGAGATGAGTAGATCAGAGATCGCGTTATAAACTCAGATTTAGCGTTCGTGTTTATTTCCATGAAACGAATTTACGCTCTCTTTCGAGGACCTCCTTCCTCGCCTGTGTAAACAGTGACACGGATTTTTCCTCCAAGGGTATCCGCCTACGCGTGTCCTTTCTCTCGTACAGGGCTTCCACTATACACTCTCGTACATGTGTAGATTGCATAGGTAGGGGTGAATAGTTTTTTTTGTGGCAGAGAGGACAATAGACTCACAGGGTGCCCTCGCGTCAACAGATCCCCGAGTCCATTCCACGCCTCACTCTCGCATATGGAATTCGTCCTTAACGTCCGGTAACACACCCGGGAGCGATACTTTGTGCATCGTGTCGTAGACACGTTCGTGTGTGCACATGATCGTGTCCTATGAATTTGAAATAGTACCCGGGGCTCCGAAGAGCATCGAATCGGGAAACCGGGCTTTCCTCGACCCTCGCCTGAATTCCAGACGCAAAGATGAAAGTTGTAGTAAGCAACTCCAATACCGGAAATGTAACGAGCGAAAGTTAAGCGCGAAACTATTTTGCTTCTTTCTCATTTTTCTTTGTTACGTGAATAATTCAATTCTAAACAATTATATAATAATTCAATTAATATTATTTTTTTCCTCGTGAAGAACGAAACACTCTCTTTTCATGCAAGTATCTTAAAGATCAAGGTCGTCGCTGTCAATCACAGGTTGGCGATCTGCGCGGCGAGCTCGAAATGTTCCGCTGACAATCGAAACTCTTTCGACGTGTGAGTCGCGCCAAAAGAACAGATCGATTCGATCTGGAGAGATCGCCGAGAGAAGCAAGCAGAGAAGATCGACAGGAAGCCCGGACGGCGTAGCCGTTGTCGAAATTGTCGATCGCGCGGACCACCGTGCTCGAGACATTTTCGGTTGCGACGCGGCGTGAGTATTTGTCATGTAGATCTTGCTTATTAGCATCGAGCGAAAGAGAGAGAGAGAGAAAAAAAGATCAGAAGAAACAGGCCGAGGAAGGAGTGTAAAGAAGGATCTCCATTGATCTTCGGGAAGGATTCTCGTGAAGCGAGAATGTTACTCAGTAAATTGCTCGATTAATCTCTTTAATATACAGTGCGTATAAATATATTACAGTAATCACTTAAAATTATTGCAAGTAGTTTTATTAATTTTTCTACATTGATGATTATGTTTTTAATTCTGATTCAGCTAACATTGTCATACAAGTAGTCTTGTACAAATTTATTTTTTATACATTACTATTTTTATCCCATTATCAGTAAGATGATATCAGACGTATTATTATATCTCATTTACGAGAATTATTATGTATCTACGCACAGCACAAGAAAAAAATCCTCCCTAGTTACGAGATCCTATCAAGATATCTTGTTGGAAAATCATAATATCTTCGAGGCAATATTTGAGGCAAATTAACGCTTTCAATCCGCAGCATCCTAAGAACTTTTTCGACTTTAAAAATTTTTCAGTTTCTCTAAAAGTAATATCCCATTCAAGCAATATACCTATTAATTTTTATATTCTCATCCTTGTACAACAAAATTCTTGGACAGTTTACTACTCGGTGATCCTTTTCTGGATGTTGCCGTAAATCACTATAATGGTTTATACGAAATATGGCGCGTGTTCCATACTGTAAATCGTTGCCACTACTTGATTGCGTAGGTTTCTCTTTTTTTTCGATAAATCACGTTCGAGAGCGAGGCACCAAGGAGCGGTTATACGTAGAAGGAGCGTACACGTAGTCGCACGATTGACGTCCTGCAAAGAAATTCGATTCGTCGCGGTCGTCGAATGTGAAAGGGTCGGTTGTGGCCGCGATGTGATGATGATGTAGAGAAAAGTCTCGGCGCGGCGGAAGCGCCGTAATGAGAAATGAAATATATAGCGAAGGTGAAATGTCGCGGGATACCACACAGATACCACCGCCATCATTCGTCTCTTCGGTAATATCTTTCGCAAAATTTACGCGTCGCTATCGTAAACAAGTACTATCGTTATACGATTTTCGCATAGCAGAAATATTATATTTCTTTTGTGATGCGTAAATTAAATTTTCTTGTACACTCAACAGAAACATTACAATTATTCCTTTGATCTTCGTCTTCAATATTTATGATACAAGGAAATTTACATTATATTATATATATATAAAAGATTGATGATAACTGATTAATTATATGTGTGTATGATATAAAATTAGAAAAATTAAAGTAGTATTTGAAATTTGAGATTTACATTTACATGAAATATGATATGATTTTGAGTCCCACACGTACGTTTTCTTTCAAGTATGAGATATGTGTGAATAATATAGATTTTTCTCAATAATTAAAATAAAATCCACACATTTAAGATTAGAACAATTTATCAGTACAAATTAAGCAGCAAGCTTTAGAGTAAATATATATAATATCAAGTATATTTTACTTTAAAAATAACGCAAACGTTTAAAATAAAGCGTTACTAATTATAATTTCTCAAAAACATCATTCTTTGCTAAAAAAAAAAAAAAATCGATTGTAAATCAATCAAAAAAATCTATTTAAAAAAATATATAAATACAAAGTAAAATTTATATATATTAATAATTAAAAATTAAACATTAACAATTAAAAATGTTAACATCTCCTCTTTATCGATTCGTCGCGCTACTTCTTCTCGCCGACCGGAAATTCAATTTTCTCGAAAGCAAATACGTTCGTCGCGGACTCTTCCTTGGACGTGGACACGGGTGGTCTCGTCCCGTCGTCCTGGCGTTCATGTTATGCACCCACGCCTATTCGTGCGCGCGCGCGCACGTATATGCATTATGCGTCTCTCGCATCGGCCGCTTCTTCCGGTGCACTCCATGCGTGCATCTCGCGTACTCTACGAAGGCCAATTTCGCGGTCACAAACAGGGAAGCTTGACGGATGACAAGCGGCATCTGGACAGTCGGAGAATCCGCCAGGATGAAACGGTCGTTACGTCGAGTTGTTGAATACCTTGTTTTTTGTAGATAAACGAATCGTTCCGGACGTTGGGCAAAAAAATACTCCGGTTTTTCAACGCTAAAAGTCAATTAAGTATTTTTTTAAAAGAAAAATGTAAGTTTCTCCAAAAGCTCTTTTACAAATCGTTGAGAAAGAAAAATAGAATGTTTTTAGCAACTCTTTTGTTTACTTTTATAGATAAGCTGGAGAACGACTTTGGCTATAGATAAATCGTTGAATTTTTTCCCCATGTTAATGTATCTCGATCCTTAATGGATTCTTTATCGGTGTATCCACATTTCGTAAATTTGCCTTCTATATTATAGAAATATGTACCTTTAGATTTAGAAAACACATATCCTATATTTGATTTAGATAATGACAGATGTGTATGATAAAAACAGTAGAATGTGATGTGATTGTCAAGATATAAAAGAGAGACATAAAAGCTCAAACAATTTTTTTAAGTTAAAAATTTTTACGTATACAATTTTTTTGCAATTTGCCAAATTCTCTCAGAACAACTTAAATTCGAATCAAAATTATCGGTATTTAAAATGAAAATATTTAATCGAGAAAATTGGCGAATCGATATTCATCTAATTAAAATACACAACTCAGGAAGCGTCTGATCTCAATGAGAGTCAAGATAGATATCTTTCCTCAGCTTTTCTCTTTCGTTCGCTTTATTGTCTGAGAGAGGAAGAGATAGAGAGAGACATCGACCGGCTTAGAATTTCATCGGCGATGTTTGCCAACGCAGTGGGTAGATATTTTACGAAGATGGTGCGCACGGTGGCCAATTTGGCGAGTTACGATGTCGAGGAAGCTTGATAGATGACATGGAACAGCTGGTGCGACGCGTGTTCCTCGCAACAAGGGTGGTCGTTATCGTTGTTATCGCACCCGGAGTGCTATTGTTCTGTCAACCCGCCGCATTCGCCTTCGTATTGCCGCGTATTTTCCACTCGGCAATGGAATTTCGCGACACGTACCTACATACGACATTACTCATATAATTACGACGAATCACATAGATCACAGCGCAGCTTATTACAGGTTTTAAATATCTCGTTCGACGATAAGTACTTAAAAAAATACAAATGCTACTACAAAAAACGCGTGAGTTCACGCTATCTAAATATCTCTCTATTAGAATTCGTTGTTGATCGCCGCGATACGAGTAACGTCAAATTGACTAGCCTTTGACATTCCGTTGCATTGCCAAATAAAAACCGAATGTATTGGACGGTCGCACAAGCACCCCGCAAAAACTCATAAGGGGGGTGGGGGGGGGAGGGGGAACCATTTAGCGGAGGCATAATGTCCTTGTTATCCTCGTTGAATCATGAATGCTTCCTCTCATTCGTTATTTTTGCCCCGCGCAACAAGACCTCATTGAATAGTAACCGAGCCCAGTGTCTCGTTGCAGATTCTGTAGTCATCGTTGTCCGCGTCATCGCGCTTCGACGATCGAGTCGTTCGATTCGCGACTAATACTCTGATTTACGAAGTTATCGTAGACAAAAGTGGTTCGTACTTCGAGTCCTTCTCAGTAACTCACCAATAAGTGCTGAACGTGGGAATTAAAGAATATTAAGAAGTACAATCGTGTAATAAAAAATAGGAAAATTGAAAAAATATTTATCTTGATAATAATATTAAAATTAAAATAATGCTCTAATTTCTATGAAAGGATATCGAGCAAAATTCAAACATTTAAAGATTATTTCTAATCAGTCGCATTGTGCAATAATGTTAAACACAATTTCCAATTGCAGAATAATTTCTGTTCTAATTAATAAATCAAATCAATAATTCAATGTGCATTCATGTACCTGAGAGAAAAAACATAATTTCCTTATGAAATATTTCTTATGATAGCTCTTCGCTTTCAAAAATTATGCTCCTATTACAAGCACATCCGAATTTTATTATCGCGCGCGATCTTCTCGAGCGAATCTTTCTTCGACAGCGTCATCACATTTCGGATGCGATAAAATAAATATGTTATCCATCGTCGCGCTCACGACGCACGAGTGCAAGTACCCAGAAGCTTCAATCATGTTCTCAATCGTTCGCCATGTATCCATTTTAAGTCTCCCTGTCCTCTTTCTTCTTCCTTTCTCCTCCCGAAATTATTCTACTCGATCTCGATCGGCGATAAGCGCGGATTATCGTCTGTTTCGGTCCATCCGCGAAGACTCCACCTCCCATCCTTTCCTCCCTCTCGACAGCAAAGGGAGATAATTTCGCATTCGATCTTTCTCTCTTTCTCTCTCACTCTCTTGGAAGTGCTTCGATTATTAATGGCCGTTAGAGGCCCAGGAATGCCGGTCCCCGATCTTATCGTCGCTCGTAACCGGCACCTACGCCCGTGAGCTTCTCGTATCGCGCCGTATCACCCGTCCTCTTGCACATACACGAAGAAGTAATCGGACGCAGGTATCGCCGATATCGACGTGTCGAATTGTACGAGCGTTCTTGATGCACGTCATGACGAAAATATACAATGAGTTCATTCAACTTTGCCGACAATCATATTAAGCACTATTAGCACCGTTGTATGTTTGTATGTGTGAACAGATCACTTTTAAATATAATTTATATAAATTTTCAGATTTTGCCGTATAATTATTATACGACATTTACATCCATGTTATATAGTTATCGAGTAACATAATCTTTATGTTAATTTTATCATGCTTATTTTAAATTAGTTACATAAAAATAAACTTATGAAGAAAGAGAGAGAGAAAAGTATACAGATTATTTTTATAAAAATAATCATCTCTGACTATGTGTTAAAGATTAAATAAAATAATTCAACAACAATAATTATTATATTTCAGCAATTACTATATTTCAAGAAAATCGGCTTTTCCTTGTTTTAATTGTCAATAGTAATAGCTCTTCTATTCCAAACGAGTCATTCGGTAGGAAAGCTTTCGAAATCTGTAGGATTACAGAACACGTCGTCGATGCTTAAATCTTCCCTGAGGACCTCGCTTCTCGTCAGACTCTTCGGCTCTCGGCTTCTCGAGCGGACGTCTCAATGAGTAACACTCAGGAAGGAATTACTCTTCCGATGCGTCACGACGAGAAGAAGCGGGCCGTGAAATATTACGAGAAACGTTTCGATTGCCGAGGAGTACCGCAGCGAGGTGAGAAAATAAACAGTGAGCGTTTTCGGACCCGGTTTCGGAGCACTCGAACGAACGAGAGAGAGAGAGAGAGAGAGAATCCGGGAGTACTGTTTATTTTTTCTCATCTACGTGCTCTCCTGCGATCCCCTCGGGATCCTAGCAGTGTAACGAAAAGGAGACCGGAGAGGATTTTGTTTACCGTCACCGACAGCTGGACCACACGCACCAGCCATGATTGCGAATCCCGGATTGCGTCTCTTATCACTTGAAAAACGTTAAATGACGAAAGTTTATTTCCAGCTGGCAAAATCACAAGCGTAGCCTATAGAATATCGTGCCCGAAAATCTTCTCTTCTTTTTTGAGAATAATTGAATAAGTGACAAAATTTTATTTTGTGCTTCATATCTAGAACTTTGAGAATTTTTTCTTGTTAAAAGAAGATATTTAAGTAAGATTGGTACCCGATCCAACTTTTGTCAAGATCAATCTTACATTTTATTCATTCACCAAACTTTTACAGCGTATTTAAAATTTGCTCTTGATTATTAAATACGCTCTTGATTGTCGGCGAAATCGAAAAGATTCGTGGAGAAGAAAGAATATACCGATTCTATTAGATACGCGACGATAAAGTGTAGTCGATCAATCGTGCCTTGATCCTTCAGCTGCTTGTAAGAAAAAGCGACTGTCTACCTACACACACATATATATATATATATATATACCTACCTACCGCAGATCACCTACCTACTATCTTGAATTATTCTTCTGCGGGTGCGTGATTAAGCGGTCAATCTGTTCGAGACAATGCGCGCCAACGCCCACCGACCAATTTATTGGACACCCACAGCGGCGAACTTCCACGTGTGTCCACGTGCAAAGATAAGAAATGGCCGAAGGTCGTGCGGGTCGCCCTCGATGGAAGGAATTCCTCTCCTTCCCTTGAATACTTCCTCGCGAGAGGATCGAGGGACCGACCAAATTTGGTTGTCCTCCGCCGCCCGCCTCCGTATCGCATAATGACGTGAATCGACGCCCGTTGTCGGGGCACTTAATCTCGGCTTCACGGACGATTAAACGCCGTTTAATTCTATACTCGCGCGTTCTTTTAAGTAACGGAGGAACGTCGAACGTTGAAGAGGCATTTCGACGACGTGATCACTTGTGAGAATTTGTAGATCAACGGGAATTACGATTCCGCGAGAGATTCCGCGCAAATTGGCCTGTCCCGTATCCGATTGGAGTGATTGGGAAATTCCTTGAATAAAATTTATTCGCGTCTGTAGAGGAATATAAAGCAGCGCGGAAGAAGATATAAGATATGTAAGCATCTCACGTCACGTACGCTTGTAACAACGTTTATCTTCTTTTTTTACCTATCACTCTTTTCTTAAAAAAATATATATAATATTGATAAAATAATTAATAAATTTTTCAAAATATAAAGTTACATAATCACGCAATATATATACGTAACATCGCAACATAAGTGACACAGTGCGCCATTTAACGTATTTTCTATCACATGTATTTATAGTACGAATTTAAAACGGAATATATACACACATATGCATATATATATAAGGAAAAAATATCCATACGTCACGGACGTAATTCTTGTTGCAGTCCGTGTAATATGCAAAGCATGCGTGATATTTCGTTATATTATAACGCGATGCACCAGGCGGTTCGTTTTATACCGCGGCTGTATCACTTACGTCATTTTCATCCTTTTCGCGAAGCGCGAGACGAAACTGGGAGAATTGCAAAATATCCCAATTACCAGCCAGCATCTACCTCCGTCAGCTTAGAAAGTGCATTTTTTTTTTCTATCGCCGACGCGTTGCGTAACGGTATTCCTTCATCTCTGACACTTCTAATTTTCCGCCGAACCTCTAATAACGTCCGATTATCGCGGCCTCGTGGCCAATCACGGCACGTACGAGCGGCTTCACGGTAAGATACTGCTTAACCACACTCCGCAAAGTTTGTGCGAATTATCGTAAAGCATTAATCCATCTCGCACGACTCGCAAAGCCGCGCATATTGCGGTTCCTACTTTTGCGGCCAATTATTTTCTTTTTATTTATAGCCGTTTAAAGTTATGGGAATGAGTCGACTATTAGCTGTTTACGATTTTAAATTCCTGATATTTCTTTATTTTATTATTAGTAACTATAGTAGAAAAAAAAGTGTATTCAATATAAAAATCAAAAAATGTATTTTTCCTGTCTGCTATTAATTATATAGAAAAAAAATCATTCTTTTATTTTATATATTTTATAAAAATAAGAATAAAGAAGCTCGTGTAAAAATAATTTTTAAAATAATGTTCTTTTCTATTATTAATCAAATTATCAAATTTGCTTATTTACTTATTTTTTATTTTCTATGTGAAAAATTTTTTTAATTTAAATCTAATATATGCACTAAATATTTCAATATCGCTATTTATACTTTGAGATATATATGTCTCTTTCCTGGATACAGAAAAAAATGCTTTATTATCGACTATTAAATGCCTCGTTTAGCCAATTATTTTCTTGCAAAAATATATCCCTTATTTCGCCGGCTTACCGATCCGAAACCTTTTCTCGTTCCTACCTTCCGAACTCCGAAACGAGCTACGACTTCGCGAACTCGAAACTCCTTGGCGCGAGTCCCGAGAGCGAGGGAGCCTCCATGAAGGATCCCTCCTCCTTGATACCCATTCCGTTTGCGCCGGATGGTTTGTCTTTCCTCCCGCGACGTCGTTCCACGCTAAAAGTTATTTTTCGTCGCCCAGAAAACGTAAAGCCTTCAGCTGTAAGTAAGAGATCCCGTGGCGGTGCGGAGAGAGTTTCCAAGTTTCCTAGTTACCCGACGGTGCCTCCTTTTTCTTTTCTCCCCTTACCTCCCCCCATCCTATACTCTGTGCCCTCCCGCGCGTCATCTCCATTTGGCCTTGCACGAGCCTGGTTTACCGGATGAAAAAGGGTCGATCATTTTTTTTTCTTCAAATCCTTGGGTTCGATTGATCGCGTTTCCAAACTTTACAGGAAATCCACGCGCGAACGATTATTCGCTTCGAAATCCTGAGCCGCGATATTGATTGTCGATATCTTGACCTCTCCTTGAAACTTTAATCCTCAATTTTTTATTTTCTATGAAAGTAAGACTTGTAAAATTTAGATTTAAGGCTATATTGAAAAATATTCAAATTGCGCTTTTTTCTTGAAATAGAGGAGAAAATATCGATATTGAACAATCATCTTCTGCTTATAATAAATGATTTTTAGAATCTGCCATTACCTGTAAACGTTTTGTTCTATTCGCATTAATATCGTGTTAATTATCCGAATTATTTGAGTCGTCCTAGTTAAGTTTATTCTTTTGATATATTCCCTTAGACGAACCTTGAATTGATTTAAATTATCCAGAAACTTGGAAACTTATATTAAGAAGATTTTGGAGAAAGGAGAGCGTTCACAGCTTTTGCGATATAGAAAGACTTCGATTGCACGGGTAATATCTCTGGTCAGGACTAGCAATACTTTGACATAAGAACTCGTTGGATCGCGAACTTTTCAAGTTTTCTAGTTATTTGGCGTAGCCGTTTCTTTTTGTTAGTATTTCCCTATATCGTTTGCTTCCGATCCTATACGAACTTTGTTGACCGAATAAAACGGTCGTTCCCATCGCTTTCACATTAAAAGTCAGTACGGACTTTCCTTTACGAGCAACGCTGCATTACTTCAAGTCGACCACACACAATCATATCATTAAAAATATTAAAATTTTTTTTTTATATAAAATTTAGAAATTTTCTTGTAATTACTATATCGGGAAAATAAAGAAATCTGATACGGACGTTAAAAAAAAAATTTTTTTTATATTTCACGTTACACGTTCACGTCTTTTCTTTAACATATAAAATACTGTATAATTATATTTATATAATACACATATTATTTAATTTCTTTTTATTTTATTTTATTTATTTTCGTTTGACACATAATTATTATATTTTACTGTCTAGTAATATCAAATATTTTAAAACTATTATCATGATATAATCATATATGTTATTTAAATTATTATCACTTTTCGTCAAATGCGCTTATTGCTAAAATAATTATAATTGCATCACAATGTTCAATCAAACAAAAATATAAAATAATACATATAAAATATCAAATAATACATAACTATATTCCGATAATATTACTCCAAATAAAATATGTTCCGATGATTCCACGCATAACGTAATCTTAACTATCCTTAATAATTATATTTTGACGTCGGCATTATACAAAGCCGACACAATGTGCGAGCCATTTCTCATGTTCGCGTACTTAAATCCGTTATCGCCGGTTACCAAAGCTCGAGTGAGCTTAAAATGCAGAGAAAAATAGACTCGCGTGGAAGCAATGACCCTCCCAAGTGGATCACTAATCCTCGCGATCATTCATCTACGCCTCTCGCGAAAGACGCTTACGACACCGTGTAGAGCACCGATGGTACAGCTTGCTCACCGATCGAAACCCGAATTCGGTAGTCATCAATCTACACGGTCTAGGGCGCGAACAAAGAGAACAACAAGACAAGAGAAACGAAAAGGAGGTCTGTTTCGTCGGAGATTAATATCAACGCTAAGAATTAGGTGGCGGGCATGATTAATATAGTCGAGTTGTGTTAGATTTCGGACCGGTGGTCCATTTTAATTGCCGCTCGTCTCGGTCAACCGACTAATCAGGAAGTATTCTTTCTCGTAATCTCCGAGACTAGATATCTTAACGCGAGATATCAGATAGACCACGCGTCGATATCAATTGTATCCGTGAAACTCTCAGATAATTTTCGCGCATCATCTCGCAAAATTCAATTAGAAAAAATAGCTAAATTTTTTATACATTTTAGAGAGTCTCGATAATAACACTGTATAGATGGAGAGGATGACGCTTCGTATGCGCAGCGAGTAAAGAGAACATAACTTTTTATCTGCGCGCGAACGTTCACGGGTTAATTCGTCGTGGGCGAGAAGAAGTTGGGTTATCCAACGGATAGAGTGCAAAGGTGATAGCGCGACCACGTGCTACCCGCTGCGCTAATAGCTCGGATATGCGCCAACACCTTCCACCTGAGATTCACACGACGGCGGACGAAACTTTGACCGCGTCACGTATTCGATCGTGAAACAACCTCACGTATACGCCTTGATCCCCGCATCGTCGTAGAAAAACGATCGTCGGCATTCTATTGACCGAGGAGTACATGTACAGGGTGTCCCAACGCAACTCGCGATCTTAATTTTGAACCTTTTCATGCGCCAATGAATACGTGACGTCGAGATTTGTGAGATTTTTTTATGAAAATACTCTTTTAATATATTATAATAATTCGCTTGTTTTATTATTACATTTTCAAGAAATTCTATATTTAGTTCTTAAGAAATTGTTTATATGTATCTATAAATATTTAAAAGGAATATATAAAATAGAAATATTTTCAGCCAGCGTGAAATAGATTACGAAGTGAAGAAATCGAAAATCAGAAACATGTTTATAGCATTTATAATAAAAATATATTTATTTTAAAGAGAATAAATTTAAGATAAGCTTAATTAGAAACAGATCTAAATTTATTTCAAAAAGTAGTTTCCAATTTTTTCTAAATGTCGATTTATAATTCATTTTTACAGTTTGCTGCTACATCGGGATCGACAATACTTTTCCAATCGAAGTTGACGTTCGCTTCGCATCGAATAGCGATTATCGCACGACGGTCCAGATAAAGGCACCAAAAAATCCCCCTCAGCATCCCGCCTCATCTCTCCTCGAGGCGATTCCAGGCATTACGTGGATCGAGATCCAATTACGCGGATTCGCCGAGGCCGTTTGATCCACGCGAGCGACACGATCTGATTCTCGGGGTAACGGGTAGGAGGTGTTAACCTTTTATGTGCAAGGTGCAATTCCCGTACGTATTACCGTACATATATACGGTGTAAAACGGGGTTTGTGGCATCGCACACATTTTGCTTAAAATATCTTTATTATACATAAAAGCGAAAACTAAGCTTTCCATGTGTCTAATTTAAATTACATCTATTTTTAAATGATCTAATTTTTTAATGAAAATGTCCGACATTACCTTTTCCTTTCTTTCTTTATTCGTAAATATTTATGTAAAAAGTATTTATAAACTAAGAACTTATTCTTATTCCCATCTCAAATAATCCTTTTTGTTATTTGGTTTCAACGCATTTAAAGATGTTAACAAGCATTCGTAATTTTCAATTAATATTGTTGATATTGAGATAGAGAAATGATTCGAATATAGCGATCAAAAAAATAGTGCGATGCAATCTTGTATTTAATTGACAAAAGCTAATTAACGCTGAATCGGCATAGAGGCAGAAAAGCGTCTGCCAATATCTCTTACAGACAGCAATTCGTTTTGCTTTTCATCGTGCAACGCGATCGCAGGCAGAGATAGAGAGCTTCGCGCGCGATTAAGAGCTCTTAATTGATAGAAAATAATTTATTAGAATCAATTCCGATCGGTAGCTCTTTTATAGCGGCTCGTTCTTCCTTTTTGGATAGCGCGGCAGCCGACGAGATCGCGAGATTCTCGGCCGCATAGCGATACGATAACTCGTTCCAGACAACTCGGCGGTATTGAAATCGCTTCTAATAGCTGAGAGACTGTCCGAGCAGAGCGAGGATAAACCCGAGCTCGCTTTATGATGTACGATTATCGAGATATGTTACAAAATTTACTCTCTCGCCAGTTTCGAGAACTACTGGCATAACGACGAGATAAAAGATTGATTTATACGCGGTGAAAGGCCTGTTGAGAGAAACATGCGCGTTCGTAATTTTATTGCAAACATAAAAACGGTATATTAATGTACGCACCGATATTTGTTACATTGCGTTTTAGACTACTAGAGCAACTTATAGCACCTTAGCTACTATAAAATCAGGAATTCTATTACAACACTACGCCGTGTGAACATTTAGAACATTGTATTACCATATTAAAGTAATATAAATATGAAATAGTAAATATTACTTTTATGATGTATATGTCATTTTTAGATTTCTTCATATTTTAATATAAAATAATGTGTAAAAAAATAAAACATGTCATTTAGAACATTGTATTACCATGTTAAAGTAATATAAATATGAAATAGTAAAATATTACTTTTATGATGTATATGTCATTTTTAGATTTCTTCATATTTTAATATAAAATAATGTATAAAAAAATAAAACATGTCATTCTATTTGCTCCTATATAATTACGGAAAATTTGTTACATAAAAAGTGTAAAAGTAGTTGCTTGACAGATGTGCATTCTACGATTGTATATGTGCCAACAAATATGTTTTACGACCAAAAAAGCTTTCCTTGAGATAAATTTGCGCCACACTCACCTTTCTTCTTATCGCATAACGTAGAATGTTTCGAAGAAAATTACGACAAGTTTATGACAAAATATTGCTATTTTATCGCGCATAAAGTTCTCCGAGAAAAATGATAATATAAGCAAGAACAGTTTCATCTTCTCCGCGTAATAAATGATAGTAATAATGTAGTTTCTTCAAATGTTTTAATTCTTTACATAATTCTAACAATAATCTATCTTCCTTCTTTTATTAATTTCTTTCAGATAAAAAGAATTACGATAACAAAAAATTAGTTGATAAAATTTTATTTTAATTTCTCCATTCGGATTAAAAGCGAGAAATAAAATGAAATAAAAAAAGAAAGATTTTAGAGAACTTACAGATGTACTATCGCGACAGATTTAGAGATCCATATTCTCTATTTCACGCCACGTTTCTCGCTAAGTGCGCTGATCCTGTTCCGTATTTTATTTGTCTAGCTGGTCTAGCACGAATCTCACGTTCGGCGCCAAAGCAAAACGAGAATCAAACGGCTATAGCGCTTAAATACGCGCTGAAGAGTTGAAAATCCGCCAGCACACATGCAGCAAGGAACTCGGAGCATAACTCTTCGATGAGTCGATCCGACACCATCCACGTGAAAACGTAGAGTCAAAAGTTTTCCGATTAACTGCAAACTGTATGCATTATTTCCACGGCAGGACGCACGAGAATCGACTACGCGTCGGGGAGATAACGCGCGTCACGTGTATATCCGATAAAAAGTATCGGAAATCACCGCGTGTGTGCCAGCTGAGTCGCGACGAAGACAACAGGCCGGCACCGATAATCGGGATGTTATCCATTTAGATAAGAAGCGAACTGCACCTAAGAGAGCTGCGCCCTTCCTAGGAGCCTCGGCGTCGAATTCGTTTACTCCCACGTAGGGAAAATCGACGGATGTTTACGAGCCGCAGTGATTTCTAAAGATTAGACCCGTAGCACTTTATCTACGACAAGCGTCGCATCGTATATGATACAATACATGCATTTGTGCATCCGCAATGTATGCAATCCGAAGCTGCGAGAAACCGTGAGATTGAGTCAAGATCGCGAGCGAGGGATATATTTCATAGATGAAAAACGAGAAGGAGCCTGCAAGTTTGGGAAAGCTCGAAGATCCTTCCTCGCTGAAGGTTGAGCGCGTATGGTGTCAAATTTATACTCGAATTTAGGTAGAAAAGCAGCTGTGATTTATTACGGTTAGGTATAAAAAAAAATGTGTAAGAGCCAAAAGCAACGTTCGAAAAATCACGTTCATCTTTTCATAGAATCATACAAAATAAAAATTAAGCCTTCAGATTCGACAATTCTTTTGTAACGCGTCACGTTTTAATTATTGCAATAAAGATATTCAAAAATGTTGTCAAGAAAAACAAAGTGAAAGAAAAAAATAAATAATGAAATAATTGGTTAACGAATTATATATTCAAAAACACAAGGCGTAAGTGCAATCGCCAACGATGCCGACATAACAGTCATTGATCCCGTTTGATTCGGAGGTTACGAGCCATTTAGGGGCGCTATCTCGTAGGCAGATCTCGGCCGCCGAGAATAATCAACGGCGGGCAGCGGGGAGGGGGCGGACAGGGGTGCGTCTATAATAATCGTCCCCGCCGGGCGCGTTCCCCCCGGGTGTGCAATTCCGCGACGCGTTTCCGCGACTGAATCGCCGTCATTTCACGGAGATGCCCGATAATAACGTGGCAACGCTCCGTGCGTCCGGTCCGGAGAGCTCTAATTCCTCGACTCCATTACCGGCCACCTGGCCCGGCAGTTAATTTCGACGCCGCAATCTTTGCGGAACGGGACACCGGGTACGTGGAAGGAAGAAGACGGTAGGTAGGGATGAGAGCGGCGCGAGTTTATTCGTCGAGATTGTCCGAGATTGCAGCCGGAGGGATAATCGCGAACGGTAGATGAAGACGGAAAGATAGAAAGAAAGAGAGAGAGAGAGAGAGAGAGAGAGAGAGAGAGACACGCTAAAACAAAAAAGGGCAGACGACGAAGGAAACGATATTTCCGAAAAGAGAAGTGAAAGCGAGAAAATTGAATGAGATTCTCGACAAACAATACGGCAAAACGCCGGAGATTTACGGAATATTCGCGTTTTTACGGCGAGAACTAGAAGAATTTACCCTTCATATCCTCCTCGTTGGAGAGATTTGATCGGACGAGGTGGAAAATATGATAGCGCGCGCAAATCCCGTCGAGCTCCTCTGACGTTGTCTCTCGCGAGATGTTTCTGGCTTCGAGATGAATTTGTATTTCGCGCAACGAAGCACCGAGATTGGAGTGTCAAGAGGGAAAATGAAACAGCGGTGAAACGACGCACGCTCGGAACACGGTCGTGTACATACTCTCATGTGTATTTATAGGCGTCTTTAATTTAATGCGTTGGCATGGACATCAATGCGAGTGGACACTCATAATAAATAGCTTCTCGTATGCCGTCGGTTGTCTCCAGAATTGCTGTTCTAATCTATTCATTCTCGGGTAATTAATTCGTCGCTCTAGCCTGTCGTCTGTTTAATTCTTTATGCCGGGACATAAAATTAGGCGCAACAATCTGGATTAACCGTACGATATTATAATCTAATTATATTAATTATAATAAAAATTAAGAACAGTCTATTACACTCCTTTTTTCTAACAACGTACGTGATAAATGATTCAGTCGTCTCATTAATGGATGCACATTGTATTATTAAAAAAAAATCAATATATAAAATACTAATTTACATTACGCATTTGCGGTTGATAATTTTTTTTTTTTTTTGTGTCAACAAAAATTTAATTTAAGTGACGAAGAATCACTCCGCGAAGGATACGAAGTGTTGGAGGAGGAACTGATAAACATGGCAAAAGCACCTAAGAGGAAAGCGACAAGACGAGTTTCGCCGGACGGATTCTAAAAGGCGATGCCAACGGCGGGGCCATTTAAGGGTATCCTGACCAAAGGCGCCGGCGACCTCGTCGATTCTGCGACTGGTTTCGCGAGCGCATTCATTGCGGACATTTTTTTCGTTTTTTTTTCACCACGCGAAATCGTAACGGAAGCCGTGTCTCTTGTAAAAGATGGTACAGATGTGAATATATTCGATACGGAATTTTCTCGAATTCTCCACACGATAATTTTCATACTCGAGAATGCGCTCTGCTTTCTGGAGATATCGACTTTATTTAAACTGCTGTAAAAATATTGTAAAATTTTTTTATTTTTCGGAAAAAGAATTTCGTATGTCTTATTTTGGGATCAATTTAATAAGTCAACATTTTAAAAAAACTATATAAAAAGATCACATTTAGTTATGTATATAATATATATGTATACGTTAAATATGTATGTTCAGAATAAACTTGAACGATGAACAAAATATTTAGACAATTAAATTTCTAAATATATGATCATGATTATAAATTGTAAACAAATTTTATAACTACAAATAAATATTTTTTAAGTTTATTATATGTATCCTAATCAAACTTGAATGAATATAATTTATCTATCTTCGGATTTTTTCTCCTGCAATAACAAATAAAAGAGTAGAATAAAATATAATCTAACAGATAAAGAGAGAGCAAAAAAGTTTGACTATTATATATCCCTTTTACTCTTGAGAAGCAACCACAACACTCCCTAAAAAAAAAAAAAAAATACTAATTAAAAGAAAATAAATACCTCTCTTACAAAAGTGCAGTCATAAATCTCTTTTCAGGAGCGCGCAACTATCCCATTATACAAGTTTGTAAAGCTCATATGAGGAAGTAACTCCCGAGGCTGTAATAATTCATTTTATGATTTCATGAAGTCGTCCGCGCGTTCGTCCGCGGCAGCGTTCCATTTTGTACGAACGGACAATAGAGTTGATGGGCGCGGAGTTTTTGGTACAAGCAAGTGAAAAGAATAAATTTTCACTAACAACAGCTCGCGCAAAGTTCTTTTTAACAAGCTCACACTTTACTTTCTGCTCTTTGGTCTGCCAAGAATTTTTTTACATATCACATTTGAACGCGAATAAAAAAAGAAGACTTTCCTAACTTTTGAGCCGGCAAATTAATTGCAATTTATCGTTTTCAGTGATTTAATCGCCTTATTCATCGTTTGCAAAACTCTTAGAAACAGATTCTCGTGCGAAGTATTTTTATTTGACTGTCATTAATTTGCGCAAAAATAAAATTACAGACGTCTGAGCGATATATAGGCAGGTTTGATCTTATCTGCGTGCGGCTACCACTGATTGCTAAAATTTCTGTCAAACGAAAGGGTTGAGACGCGCAAAAATAAAGGAGAAGAAAGGAGAGATTCTCTCGCCGCGATAAAGAGCGAGAGAATAAATCGAGTTGAGCAAGCGAGTGTGCGCGGTCGCGAACGAAGAGTGTGCGGTCGCAGTTTATTTCGGGACGACCGAAGAGATTCCTTTTACTCTCTCTCTCTCTCTCTCTCTCTCTCTCTCTCTCTCTCTCTCTCTCTCTCCCTTTCCCTCTCTTTCTCATCGACCGCAGAAAGGCTCGTTATTGTTGTTGTTGTTGATGTTGGCAAAGACCTGACATCGACTGCAAAACAAGACGACGTGTGAACTTTAAGATTAAATCACTTTCTGCCAGCCGGAAAATTTTCCGCAATAAAGCAAAAGAGTATTATTTCCTGCTTGCACCTATGACGTAAGGTTTTGCATTTTATTTATTATTAAGGATGTAATGAGATTACAGAGCTTAAGTTTATCCCCATCATGTTCTCTCCTTTTTTTTTACTACTAATTGTAAGTATTAAGGGATTAGAGTTTACCAAAAACTTAAGATAGAAAAATAATTTTAAAAAATCTATATTCTATATCAGCATTTATTTAGATATGATAATTTTACTTATAATTTTGTCTCCACATTTTTTTCAGTTCTTTATATTCAATTCATCTCTTGTAGTTAATTTATCGATGTGAATATTGCAAAATCATCAAAAATATACTTCTTAAGCAATTAAATTAATTTTTTAAATGTAGTTTATAAAATAATAAATCTATATAAATAAATTACTACTATTAGTAATCTTTTTTCACCGATTTGCATATTATGACCATTTTCAACCGGTCACGATTAATCATATTATGAAATCTCGTTACATGAGTCATATGTGTATAAAAAAATAAAAAAATCGCAGTCTCTCTTTTTCACGCATAAATGTCGTGTAATTTAATTTATCTAGAAATCAGCAATATGATATATTTTTTCCACGAGATAATATATATTATCTCTTATACAAATATCCATCGCGACATCCTTTGAGATCGTCGCGGGATGCAGAGCGCGCGAGCGCATCTCGAAGGCGCGGACCACGAATATCCGAACCGAGAATACCCGGAGATCGCGGAAGCACCTGCGCGACGGAGAAATGCGTCCACGACGGATACGACGGGCGGGAGGCTGCGCGGCGAGATGAGAGGCGGACAGCGCGGCGACGGCGACGAGTCGCCTCGCTTCACGGCAGACCGCGTGGCAGCTCTCGGATTTATATTTATATATGCCCGTGCGCGCGCGACACGAGCCTCGCATGCGAGTAGGTAGGTAGGTAGGTATTCGCTGTACTCGCGCTCTCGCTGAGCGAGCTGCTGTTGCTGCTGGGAGTCTCGAGTGCGAACTTACGACCGATCTTACGGTGCGACCGGATCCCTCCGTCGACACGCAATGCGTCGATCTCCTTTCTCGTCGCCTCACGATGAGCCCCGAAATGCGATCTTGAGAAGGAACATGTAATGAAAGATGAAATGGGACTATGAAATTATAGACTTGGACAACCGAGAGATTAAAAACTTCCTTATTTAAGGATCAGCGGTAAAATGGAGTCGGATATCTTGAGTAATATCAGAAATGAGAAAAATTGGAGGAAATGTACCTTAAGGATTTTTATAAACATTTTTCGTCAACGAGAGAAGAACGCTTTACATTAATAAGGAGGAGTTAAAAGATGTAATACAATTTCTTTTAACTTTCACAACTGAAGTGTCTGATAAATATCGCTGATCACTTTAACAACACTTTGTAAATCCTCCGTACATTATATATGTATATACTTGTACGAGACTCGTATATTTTAACGCATAATTAACTGTCTTAACACTCTCTAATCTTGCGTAAGCTTATAATTAAATTTTGAAGCAAACTTTAAGATCTTAAATTATTACTTTACGTCTGTCTGAAAAGCCCGTTCATTACATAGCCACATTCGCTTTCTGGTAAAAATTCAACGATAACTGACACACGATCCCACGGACGGTGCTCCAATTTCAGACCGATACGCATACATGGCGTGTGTTTCGCATGTACATTCTCGAAATTCATGACAGTAGGAGGTTCGGTAATAGCGGAACAACAGTTACGCAACAACAATATGCAAGATATGCGGTGATTCGGAATGCTAGGCGTGCGCGTTCACGCGAACGAGAACGAATAGATCGCGTAGCAACTCATGAATTTATTTTACATGCGTTCGTATAATGCACGCACACTTACGCTCTCGGAGCTCTCAACCGACTGTTTAATTACGGGAAGAAAAATATTTCCGACTGAAAAAAAAACGAATTTTGTTAAAATTCCTCAAAAAAAAGTATTTGATGTCGATTCATATCGACATCATATTGAAATATTTTTTAATTTCCCGATATATGTATAAGTGTATCTCTCTTTTTTATATAAAGATGTTAAATTGGTTTCTACAATATCTTAAATAGCTCGTTATATAATATATAATAGATTTTATAAAATAATATAAAAATTGAAAAAAAAAATATTTCTTCTATTTTACTTTAAGAGACATTAATCCACAATCATAAATGAGTTATCTCATAAGTAAATGTCATCTGACGAGACATCCCATCCTTTTTTAACAGACATCATAATGTTATTTTCAACGTAGTGTTTTGAAATTAATGAACATTGGGAGAAAATTCATTTAATGCAAAAGAATTGATCGACTACGCTAAATATCTTATGTTGCACACATATGTACAAAATGTATAAGAGATAAAATTCTCAACCTTTTAGACAATACATTCTTGAACACTCAAGAAATATCTTAAAACACGACCTGAATAATAAATATCGCGGATTTACGAGCAATCAATTCGAGGTGGCAAAAAAACGCGATGCATTGTGGCCGAGTGAGTCTTTCGGAACCGCAATTATGCTCGGGCTCGCTTATAACACGCGGCTAATTTACGATACCGTTAGGAGATAGAACTCGTTAGAACTCCCCGATGATCAGGCATTTCTGGAGCATAATGACGGAGTCTGTACGCTCTAACGCGAATACGGTTCGTTACGTCGACCCTTGTTCTCTGGGATTTGATTTACGCGTGCATTTTATATTTTCATCGGCTTCGAATTGTGCTGTAACCATTATCCTAATTTATTCGAGTTTCCCTCTTCTTCCCGTTCGTATGACTTGCAATCTCTAGGAATTTCTCACAGACGTGTCTCGTGAAATCTTCATAAATTATTAGAGGGAGCATAAATTTTTAGGGAATCATCGAAATTTCATGCAATAAATATGCGCGGTAGAAGTCAAATTAGTATTTAATGTCTCCTTACATATAATTATAAAGTTATTTCGAGTAGAATCGTGTTTGCCATAATAATAAATAAAATTTTTAAAAACAGTATTTATGTCATTTTAAATTAAACAGTTAAAATTTTTATTTTTAGTTTTATTTTTACAAGTAATATATAATTTTGCTTATTCTGAGAAAAAGAAGAAACATTGCACTAATTATTCCTGTTTTTTTATAAGTTAACAAATCGTCGGAAACCTTCACGCAATATCGCTTGCCGTATTTATGATACTTCTTTCTTTCCAGACTTCGCGCGATACATCAAATATTTGTGCAACACTTTACCCAAAGTGCGACCGTATCTCACGTTTGCATATGCGATAAAAGAAAGGCAAGTGGCGCAAAGTTACCCCCGCTAGTAAACCTCACGGTCGTATATTTTTTGTACGATGTCAAAAAGTAAAGCAGTTTATCGAAGTTTGCCTCTGTACCTATGGCGGAGAGTTTAAACGAGCCTTATTTATCACCATTCTAATCGTCAATGCCGAGCGTCCCCTCGGGACAGCCTCCACGTGGAGACTTTTACGATATACCCATCGTAGTTTTAATGATCGCGTGATCCAAAATATCGCGTACATGCGATGCAGCTTTTATAGATCGAACGCTTTTATAGATCGATCGCATTAAAATTTCTCTGCAAGAGTTCTCCGGAGAAGAAAACACAATTAAAAAAAAATAATAATATGAAAAATATTGCTTAGTTAAATCCTCTCTTGTTCTAAAGAAAATTTAATCGATTGTGTCTGATAATTATTTTTTACGCATTGAACAAGCTAGGGGGTAGTTGCACAAATACACATCGCAATTTATCAAAGTTGGATTTTTGTAGCGTCACTGCCTTTCGCCGAAAACGCGTCAGGAAATCCGATCTCTCCTCGCCACACATCTATTCGTGAGATGACCACTGCCGCGTAATTTAGATCCGAGGCCAAGACACGTGAAAGGGAAGTCGACGTGCATCGCGCGTCGGACACACGTTACGTTTCCATCGGAGAGCAACCCGTAAATCTTGGCCGTCGTATTTCGCGTACATGTAACGTGTCCAAGTAAGTACGAGGACACCGCGGTTGCCGCCTCCGATCGCGTTCACGACTTGGCGCAACTGGTGACCTCGTGCTTTTCACGTTTCCAACAGCTAAAATGCGCGAAGAAAAGATAAATGGGATAAGTTAAATATTCAAACATTGTTTCAATGTCAATGTTTCAATTTTAGTGATCAAAAAAAAAAAAAGTAAAAAATATGAAAAAAGTTGAATTTATTTAATTCTTCATTAAATTTAAAATCGATTATTCTTGATGTTGAGAAAGTCAATTTATTTTATGTAAAATTCTTATCTCTACATTAAATATTTGATTTTTAATTAAAATTCTATTAATGTGAATTTTCTTCTTTTTTCTCTCCTAGAAATTATTATACAATATATAGAAATTCGACAATTTTAAAGCCGACTTCTGATTTTGGTGAAATTGGCGTGTTATAGAGTTTGTAACTGTGTAAAATAAAATATCATCGATTATTTTTATTTTCTTACTAATGAATGTAACCGGATTTAATTTTGCAAAATAGCTCTCTATTTCTGATCTCACAAGTTATAATGCACACGTTATAATACAATGTCTCGCATTTTACCGGGTATTCCTTGGAACGTTACAACAAACAACAAGCAATTGCTACCAAAACTACTCGAATTTATCGCGCCCATAATAACTCGATAAATTACATGGGTAACATAAGCGCGGCGTCCATATTTTTGGCAATTATCCGTGCATCCGCGAAGCCGGTGTGCGCTTCCACAGAAGCGACAGGCTTTCTTTCTTCGTTTTCTCTTGGCCGCCACCGCCGGCGCACGCACACGCGCGTGAACGTTTGTGCGGGTGTATAAACGATCGCCGGCGATCACGGGACAGAGTGGAGTCGGTCAGAATTCCTTTGAGAATCTCGCAGACATGTTGTCTGCGGCGACCTATACGCTTAGCGATATCCCATAATAGAGTAGTTCGTTATACGATCCGATTAATTATAGTTCAATTTTTTCGTCTTTTTCTTTTTAAAAGTAAAATCTAAAAAGTGTCATAAAAAAGCAATTAAACTTTGTTTAACCTAAACATAGGATTTATAAATTTACGCGAAATTGGGAGAAATAAAAAATAAAATAAATATGTAAAAAAGAAGTAAGATTTTTATTATTTCATTCTAAATAATTAAAAATTGTGAAAGAAAAATTTCTTGCAACAAAAAATAAGATATTAAATAATCAGTATTTTATTTAAATTTAATATCATAATTTTTGAAAAATTTTCGGATCATTTTAAAAATGCGTTCAACAAATATTTCGAGATATCGCTTATAAAATCAAAACTTTCGCATTTTCCAAGTATCGAGATATTGGTTGCATCTTACATAGAAGAGAACTCATTCATTTCGCGATCCTCACGGAGGGCTTCCATTCATGCAGAACACGTCTTCGCGCCGCGGGGGAAGAATAATGGATGAGAGGGGGAGGCAGAGGAAAGAGTGGCCGGTCGACCGGCCGAGGAGAAGATGAAGAAGAAACACGCGGCTATTCGCGGCACCGAAACAAGGCTCGGCCGTCCTCGAGAATTCGATGTTCTTCGGCGAGAAAAAGAGGCGTCGAAGAGCGAAAACGATCTATCATGTCGAGTTCGGCGCAGCACCGCGCGGCGAGACGAGAGTGCCTCGGTAACGCTTGAACACAATCGCCACGAGAGACTTTCAGAAATCGAGAATTAAAATGTAAGGAGCAGTCGCTTAATCAAGCTTATAGTACATGGAAGCAGCTGTAAAAATTGTGTTTAATCCGTCTCTATAAAATACTTTCGGCCCTATAGGGTGAGATAATATCTTTCGGTATGCGAGAACGATAGAATTTGTAATCTTTGAACAGACGGAGAGTAAAATTATATCTTTCATTATCAAGATTATTCACATATTCACAGAGGACATCACGCATGAATGTCACGCATAATATATACAAAAATAAAATTAAGAATATATAGACGTAGTAAAACTGAGTTGCAAATAATATATAAATAGTATAAAGATCATATAAAAATATGCACAGAAAGTATCATTTTCAGTTAACGATTATCTGCGACAATTGATGCTTTCGATCATCAATTGTCGCAGATAATCGTTGTGACACTCGGCGCGGTTGCGTGGATCCTGATTTTTTTTTCGTACAAATACCGTCTCGCAGCCGCGGGGTTGCTTTTTGTACAACTTAGTGTCGACGCCGACAACGGAGTTCTTGAGCCGGCGCGCAAGAAGTCTCCAATTTAAAATGTAAATTGCACCGGATATATTTGCTGTATCGCGCGACTCGCGCTGCGAAATGGCCGCGAAATTAAAACGTAATTTAATTCTCTCCATCTGCAATCATCCCCTCGCTCTCTTCCTCCGCCCATGATCTGCCCCGCTTATTTTTCCTATCGTTCTGCCTCTCTTTCTCTACCTCCCCCTCTCTTTCATCTCGCTCGCGGGCTCTTTACATTTTTACATTCTCGACCTCACTTCGCTCTCGAGGAGAGCATCTTCTTTTTCTCCTCCCCTTATCCTTTCCGGTGTAAGTGGATTTTGCGACGTGGATTATCGTTTCCGCAACGCGAAAGAATCATCTCTTCCTCTGCTATTCGAGAGATCGTGCTTTTCGAGCTTCTTGCTCTCGAGAAATGCCGAGAAATTCGAACGGGAGCAAAAATGTCGTTTGCTTCGCTTGTTTGAAGGATCGTTTTAATAGCGTTAAAAGAGAGAAAGTCAAAAAGAAAAACGAAAGAGAGCATTACGTAAATGGCATTTTTGACATCGGTTAAGACCCTTTGACGCTTTAATAGTTATTCCGGACGGAAAACGTAAAGGTCTAAAAAAAAAGGCCTTAGATAAAAAAAATGCAGAAACGTATTGTTCGCATGTTCTCCCTTACTGAGAGAGGAAAAAAAAAACTGCATCATACGAAACATCTTCCGACATTTTCTGTGAAGATCGCGACGTTACGGAGCAGCTGACGCGGATCAAGAAGATTCACGATGCAATTAGTAGCAAAATACACAAAGGCGGAAACGCTGGCTGGCTGCAGGCGGCAGTCAGCGATCTGTTTTGTAATCTCGCATTATCCACTTTATCTCCTGGACTAAACCTCCCCCCTCGCCCACTCCCCGTCTTCCTTTCTCGCTCGTTCCCTTTTTCGAGAGTCCGCGCGGCATGAAGGAGCCGCAGAAGGGGAGGATCCCCTTCGTCCCCTTGTCTTTTTCGCTTCGAGCCCCGGCGCTATCCGTGCGTCGGCCGCAACGTGCATTCGCCGACGGCCATCACCATAGCGACCGCTTAATTGGAGAAGGAGATCCCCGTAATAAAATCGTCGAGTGCCCTCGCGTCGCGGCGCGGAACAAATTCGCATAACTTCGCCGCGAGAAAGAGCGCGACGAATGTCAACGGGCCCACCCACGTGGGCCCCCTGCTTCTCTCCGGACCCAATTCTCATGCGGAACGAAGCGAGAGAACTCTTTTCGCGTCTCCGTTGACGTGATCGCGATGAGCTCGAGATTGATGCGAAAAATTGCACGTTATGTCTAATATTAGAGATACTAGAGACAATCGAATCAAATCCAATTATTTATTTCATTAATTCGTCGACGTATGTATTTTTGTAAATTAGTGAGAAAAATTGAAAAATTTAATTATGAAAAAGGCAGTCTAAATAAAAAATTAATTAAATGTTATTTCTTGTTGAGAATAGAGTATCCAACAGTTTGCACGTATTGATATTTAATGAATCTATTTATCGATCGAATAAAAGAGATAAAATATGTGCATCAATTTTGATCGCTCTCGTCATCAATATCTAATGTGAAAATCCACGTCACATTCGCTTATAATTCATTTCATTTATTTTTTTCATCATTCTCGTATTTAAACCGTTATATTCAACTATAAGTCATATATCGCATCGTCATATCCTTTAATTTGCGAGCGAATAAGAGGCGCAAGAAACGCCATAAATCCCCGTAATCGTCCTTTATATGGACTTTGTGCGACATTTCGCAGGAATATCCGCCCGTATCGCTTCCATCCGGCCGCAAGAGCACCGTGAAGCAAATAAACGCACCGTCCTAAACGCATAGTAAAATCCCGCATACGCGTACAATAAGAAGGTGGGGGGGCACCTGACATCGCAAAAAATGCCGTAAAATCGCCATCGAGGTCGGTCTTAATGTCGCGGGAGCTCGCGCGGGAGGAATAGAGAGAGAGAGAGAGAGAGGAAGAGGGATAAGGGAGAAAGAAAGAAAGAGAAGAAAGAATGGGGGGCCCCAGCATCCGTGCGTGTAACTGCGCACACGAGTCGTATAAACGTGCCCCCGAGAACATAACTCATTACGGTAAACGGGCGCCGCGACACGCCGCGTCAAATTAACGCCGCGCCTCGAGAGAGCGAGAGGGTCTTATGTTAGCGGAGAGAAACCGGCCGGTATGCACACACCTATATGTATAACCCACACTCGCCGTTCCCCGTTCTGTATTTAAGTTAACGTCACGTCAGCATCGCGGCCACGTACGTGCACATACACTTAGAAAAGTTACTAGCTATTATAAAAGCTATTCTTAGCGAAATTTTGTTAATTTATTATGCTACATGCGTGCTAATTAGTTTTGTTCGATTTTTAGCATTGAAGTTTCGGGAAATCGAGAGTATCAAACTTCCGTGATGCCATATATATGAACAGTCGCCGCATGGAAAAACGATCGATATATCAGAGACTCAAGTATCGTCGGCACACGGTTAGTCGTGGATATAAAAGCTTTTAGAATCTCAAGGAAAGGAGCTCGTTATTTCGATTCTTCCGCGCATAAATTAATTAACTGACCAATCTAACTTGTTCTCTCGTAATTTAAAGTTTTTCAATTATTAAATACCGACAGGTCTGTTCGTTTATAGTAGGATTGCTCATTCGCATTCCTCGTTAAAAAGAAAAAAAAAATAAGCACGTTATTCTTGAGCGCGATAAATGTAATACAAAATATTTTTTATATGTATCACGCAATGCACAAAAAAATTACATTTTTCTTCTAATATATAGGAATTTAAAGATAGATGTAACTTATTTAAAAAGATTCTCTTCTCTCATTTTACTCTGTATGCTATCAATTACATGAGCATCATAAAAATTTAGATTATCATTAAATTTCACTCTATAAAAATTTCTTAGATATATATATATATATAGTTATTAGTATTTCTCTCAAATAATCAATAATCAAAAAATCGATTTTCTGCGAGAGAATTCTGTATGCACGAAAATATCTAATGAGAGAATTATTTATTATAGGATTTAACACAAAGGAGACTATAGACGAGTGTCAATCTTTTTCATAAGCTCGTCGTGCGCAGCTAAAGCTATCGTTCCTTCCATCGTGTTTGTTCTACGCGGGGTTGTGTCGGTGAAACGATCGATGTAATGAAGTGCCGAGTGTTGCGTCGGACATAGGGAGACGCACGCGCGGCTGTAAAAGTATATTTTATTAACGCTCTTCGCAGCCGTTATAAAAGTGCTGCAATCGCGGAATTTTATTTTATAATTCCAACAGAATGGCGTGAACGCGAACATGCAACCCCATTTCTTTCGTCAAGAATGTAAAAGAGAATTAATCACCAGACATTTTATAATCACGATAAACGATCATCAAATCGAGAAGCTTCTTAACCGAAACATTGTTATTGTATAATCGCCTCCATGAGATCAGCTGTCTCGGTTTCAATTATCCTTATTCCATTGCCAATTACACCCACTTGTGAAATTACTCTCATTAAGATTTCTCTATGAACGTATTATAAAGAATCGTTAAGCACGGCATTATTACAATTTTATTTCTAAAAAAATTTTACGTTTATACAATTTTCTTCTTGTAAAAAGATTCATTTGTCTCTGCCTATTTTTTTCTCTTGCCCTCTCTTTAATTTTTTCAATTATTCTCAATAATTTAAAAATTAAAGAATATATCTTAGAAATTAATAATTAAAGAATATAGCTTAGAAATATATCAAAAATAAAAATTATAAACATTTATATTTTCTTCTTTAAAATTTCAAACATTTATACATATAAAAAATTTACATCATTTCGATCAATGTAAATTAAAAAACCAGACGATTGGATTATCCATGATTGGTTATCAATGTTTCCGAGAATATACACGAACGATGAACGCTTCGCCAAGTATGTGCTGTTTTGCGCAATTTTACTCGGACAGAAATTACCTGGTTCGCGCGGCACGCTATTAATTAATAGGTAGCGTCCTACTCTTTTTCTTTTCTCGCGATATAACGAAACGAGTCAATCGAAGATAACCGACTCCGTGGGAGCGAAAGGGGAAGGCGAGGGGCAGGAGCGCCTTCGATCGTGATCCCGATTTGGCGCTCGATCGCGCGCAATTTCTCCCGTGTCTGAAATTAATTAACCGCGATAATTAATGGCGACGTTTCTTCGAACGTAACGCGCCATCGCGTATAAAACGCGAAATGGTTCCTATTTATCGCGCGGTTGACGTTCCGCACGCATGCACACGCGCATGTATGTATCGGCGTCGATATGAAGGGGAAATGTTTCGCGCGTGATAATTCTAGATTCTACAGGGAAGATGGAAAGAATGCAAATGCTTTTCGCGTAAAGATATGTCGGGTCAAAATTTCGGGCGTCGAGCAATGGCTGGCGATTATTTTGTTTATATATTTGATAGATTAATCTTAGCATTACCAAGAGAATAATGTCAGTAACATTAGCATTCCACGATGCTATTATAAATAATATATTTTTATGAAAATTATATATTTTAGAAGAAAAAAAATTTGTTCTGTTAAAAATTATCAAAGATATGATTTCTGGATTTTTGACATAAATTTATACAAAATATTAAATATTAATATAGGTAAAATAAGTATTCGCCTAAAACAGATTTCATGTAATAAATAAATAAATAACTCATAATTTTCTAATAATTTATAAACTTGTTAACATTAATATATGTTTAAAAAATTTATTTATATCCGATGCATAATTTACAATGTTAATCAATGTAATATTCATGTACCTTCATTGGAAAATAAATTTTATTCGCGTATAAACAGGCTGAACTGGATTTAATATACACTGATATATAAATGTTATACATCTTCATACAAGCACTGCGCGAGAAACATTGATTCGATTTCTATTTAGCATCTGTTAATTATCCGGGCGGGCAACTGACTTTCCGGATTTACGCAAACATAGGCAATCTCGATGCCTCCCATTTGCAAACACGTTCGAGAGAGCATGTTTATGAAACTTTCTTAGCAAACATAACAGGAAAATATATAATCCCGTATTATTTCATTAAATTCGAAATGTAATTTAAACCTAACTTAATTTAACCGAATCAAAAATATTTTCCACGCGATTATCTGCCCTTGTCCCTCTTGGAGCGGGAAAATCGGCCGATGATTATCTACACGCGTGAAAGCGCAATATCGAAATGGAGCGAAGAAGGGCGAGAAAAAAACGATACGGTATGAAGGAGAAACGATTCCGGTGTGACAATCGCGGTCGGACGCGTGTGCACGGATGTTCCACGCGCGGGACAATCTGCTCACGGATGACCGATCGCGCAATTTTCATCGACGCCACACGAAAGATCGCTCGATCGATTCGAAAGCAGCATTTCGTCATTTTTCGCCCAGTCATTTTTCGCCCAGTCGCGATATTATCGTTTGCGACGGCCAATTTCTCGCATCTCGCATTCGATGGCTCGTCGCGTAATTAATTAATTATCTCAACGTATTTTTTAATCGGAGTAATCGACAATCGTCCCGCCGCTTGACTGCCTCCCCAACTTGACTGTTCGCAATTTCCAATTGCTGAAAACATTGCGTTAACTGTTCACAGAGAATGTTAGTTACGGTTCGCTGTGAGTCTATTATTTAATTAATACGAGCGGCGCGTCGTTGTGTACAGATCAAATATTTCGCGCTGACATTTACTCGTTTAAATCAGTATTGTGATATTCTTTCTTCCTATTTGTTTTTAAAAAGTAGATTCTCGAAATGTCTTGATTTTACAATGACAATGATTATTCTTTTAATTTTATGATGTCTAATGAAGGAAATAGATTAAAATAGATATTTCAAATATCGTCAACATTAAATAATATTTTTTGAATATTGTATTAATTAAAAATTATTTTTTATTCGTTACTCATTTGATGTATTAATTCTTTGTTTTAAATTTATGAAACAAATTCAAAAATCAGAAAACATGAAATATTCGCAAATGGATGCTGCACCCTATTCTGGATTTTTTTTTTTTTTTTTCGAGATCAACGACACTCGGGCAGCTAGTATCTCGCGTAACTGCATGCGAAGAGCACCGTTAAAATCGCCAATACGGATTAAAATTCAGGGTTTTTGTGCATAAAAAAAATCGTACGCCGAGCTCGCCGATAAGAGCGAAAATCGGCGCGGCTCTCGGACCGCATTCGAGAGCGCCTTCCATTTCTCGCTCGCGCGCTCTCAACTCCATAGCTCCCGAAAATAAACAAGGGTGTCCTCTCGCAATCACCGATCCAATTAAATCCGATTACATTTTTCGCCGCCGCGCTGCCCTCGCGCGAGACTCTCTCTCTCTCTCTCTCTCTCTGGTGGCGCGTCCGTCCCTTATCGATTCGAAACGATTTTAGAGGGTGGTTTTACCCTCCGACGTTTTTGATTTCGACTACGCGGCCTCCGCGATACGAGAGACTTCGGGGGCAACGCCTCGCCGCTTCGAATTAAGGGGACGAGCCCCGAAAGAGCGCGGTCTAACCCCGGGATCGTTTGGGAAGAGAGAGACGCGGGGGGAGGGGCAGGGAAGAAAGAGAGAGAGAGGATATAGGAGGGGTAGTAGACAAGAAGGGACGCGGAATCGAGCGAGTCTTCTCAATGTTTATTTTTTACTTCTCGAAAGACCCGAATGCGCACCCCACGATGGATCTCTGATCCCACAGATTCAATAAATATAGCGTTGAATAACGGAAGCTGGATACAACCGACGTGCCTGGAGAGTCTCATCGGTGACACGAGATTATTGTCGTAGTCCCCGAAATCCGCGACGAATTGGTAAGAGTGTCTTGTTTATTCGCATGGAATGAACAAGAAAAGAAAAAGCGCGAATTGATGCGCCTGCTTACGTCGACAAAGAACCAAGATGCAGATTTATAAGGATAAACGAAGAGAGGGATCGTATAACGGAATTTTAGCATGTTTACCATACGAAATATAAAATAACAAAATTCCATTCAGCACTCATTTTATATAAATTTATTGTATATTCTTTATCTAATGAAACAAAATTTATACAAATACAAGTTTTATTTTTTAAAAGATCACACTTTTTGCGGGACAAAATTAAAGAAAAATAACGATAAATTATATTTAATGAAAATAGAACGAGACTCTTTGTCGATCAGGAAAAAAAAAACAATTAGTTACCGTTAAATTTACACTGCGATCGTAAAGTGATAGATAACTGTTTAATATGCATTGCATCTCCCCCCCTCTCCCTTTCCGCTACGGTGAAAAGTAATATGTTGTCCGGAAGTTACAAAGGATTAGCCAGCCTCAAAACTAGCTGCATCTACGTCCATTTAATTTTGCATTCGTAAATAGCGTCCAGATGTTTAGCTTGCTACAGCATCACATATGGCGACTCCCCAGCATCGGATCAGCTAGTATCATCGATCTCACTCCGTATCTTTGATATTAAAAACGATTGTATCGAACTTTATATTTGAAAAAAGTGTCATAAATTATTTCGAGTTAAATATTACGACGATATTATTGTAGCCCCCCATCAGAATTTATTATAAATTAATTATAAATATCAATATGTTAATTTAATACGTATGTGAAATATTTTATTAAGTATAGTATATTTTATTGAATTCTCTGGGAGGATTATTAATATTATGTGCGCCCTAATATAACAATAATGTTACGATCAACTCATTCATAATATGACAAAAAGAATCATAGATAAACCTATCAATTATCCTCGTAGCATTCGCGAGAGACTTGCATATATATATATATATATATATATATATATATATATATATTCGCAATTCGACTCTGTTTTTCCCTCCGACCGCAATATATATAACTATCAAAACTTATGCAACTCTACTCACAAGAGCTTCGAAAATGCATTCTCCTGATCCACGCTAAGCCAAGAAATCAAATTGCAGTTGTACCTCTCGCAGTTTGAATAATCGTCGGTATTTGAGCGCGTCTAACTATATATAATTGGGGCTTAACTCTAATTACGTGAGGAGAAATCAATGGATGCATATCAGCAAAGTAATTTATAAGTATAAAGTGAAAATATCATTCTCTTTGTTTGGCAAAAAGAATTATACTATAAAAATGTCTCGTCATCTCATTGTCAATTGATTCACAGTGACATTTATATTATCGAGTTTTAATTCAAAGTAGTAGTTTTATAATAATTCTCAAATACCTGTAATATCGGAAAATAGAATCAAGTTGTCTAATTAATCTTTTTATTAAAAGATTTTTTTATGTATATCGATGACATAACGTGATTTTTTAAATCTATTCCATTAATCGTTCGATCTTTTAATTATTCGATTTAGCTAAATTAAGGTATATAAAAAATAAGATATATAAAGAATATTAATATTATTGCAAAATTATATGCTCTATTCGCATAAACATTAAAGATTAAAGTGAAAGCGTATTAAAACGAATTGAATTTGAATTTAATGTAAAAAAAAAGTATAGTAATGGTTTAAGGCCAAGTATTTTTTGCGATATGATATATAAAGATGATTGATAGATAAACTGTATTCTGAGAAGTATTATTATATGCAATTCTAGAGATTCGCGTAACTTTTACGTAACTCCATCGTCGTAACTCGAATGAAACGCGCGTAAAAACTATAATTACTATTATTATCGGGATCCGTGTCCCACCAACCTTTGCACTCGTTGGCGTCCCTGGCGGTGGCCCTGGCCCACGGTCGGTCGAAGTGGAAGGGCCGGCATCGCTCGCAGTCCCTGCCGGCGGTGTTGTGCCTGCACTCGCAGACGACCTCGCCGTCCTTGCCGGGGATGCAGCGCGCCGCGTGGCCGTTGCACTTGCACCTGCCGCCCACGGCGAAGTCCGAGACCGCGTAATGGTGGGCCATGGTGGCGGTCGCCGGGCCTAGACCGACCGGTACCATTATCACCGCGCCGTTGCCGGCCGGCGTCGGCGTCGTCGTCGTGGATACGGTGATCGGGACGAAGCCCATGTCGCGCACCGCGGCGTCGATCGCGTCGTTGGATTGCATCTCCTGGGGCGCGAGCACCTGGTGCACCGACGGCAACGCCGTCACCAGGGGTTCCTGCTGCGCGTGCAACAGAATCGCGTTCTTCTGGTTCTTGAGACGCTCCTCGCGCTCGCGTTCCCGCTTTGTCAGCTCCTCGAGGCCGATCGCCGCGACGTGATGATCCTCCGCACCGTTGTGCGACGTCTGATCCGGCTGCTGCGGCATGTGCAGCCGGTTGAACACCACGCGGATATCGGTGGCGGTCACCCAGTCCTGCAGCACCGGCGAGTTGTCAAAATCGGCGGCGGACGGTCGGCCCTCCAGGGTGCTGAAAGCGATCCTGCCGACCGGACCGAGGCCATCGCCGCCGGTGTAACGGTGACTATCGGTGCACCGTGCTTCCTGCTCGTTCGACTTGGTGATAGTGGCGCGATTCGGTCTGCCGTAGACTCGCCGGCATTGAGAAGAGTAAAACTGAAACGGCTGCCAAGTCTTGCCGTAATCCATGGACTTGTAGATCGCGATCGAGTCCGGCTTGGCGGCGCGCGGGCAAAACTGCAAACTGACATATGTCAGCTCGTACTTCTTGCCGAGCGACAGAGTGAGGGTGACGTTGTCAGGCGGTGCCGAGAAGCTCTGCGAGCTGACGAGCGGCTCGCTGCGCCAGCAGGTGACGTTGTTCGGATTGTTGAGATCGGTCAGGTAACTGGCGGGGAAGCGCCGTCGGGGTGTGCTGTCATCGCACACGTGGCAGTGGCCGATGCCGGCGGTGCCGCCGGGCTCGTCGGTGACGTCGCAGTAGCGAGTGGGACCGCCGGTGCCGCACGTGGACGACGCCTCCACGGTCGCGCCGAAAGCCGCGTTCACGAAATCGGGTATGCAACGCCGCGGCCGGTCCTCGTCGTAGCACGGGTCGCTGGGATTCTGTTGGCTAGAGAACATCTTGGCGTAGATCTCGCCGTGGATCCGCTGTGGCGACAGCAGGAGCAGCAGCGGCAACTGGCCGAACAGAATCGTCGCGAGGACGGGTCGGAAGGAACGCGGGCTTTGTTGTTTTTCCGTCATTTTTCCGCAGCGATGGCGAACTGAATTGTTCGGGGAACTCTCCTTGTCGGAGGGTACGCTACGGTGTGAAGTTGGTGGCTCTCTTGACTTTTCCCTCCGAGATAAGAGGGAACTGAAATGCGATCGGTCTTAGGCCACGCTCCGCGTCATGTTGTAACCGGAGCGCGTTTAATTTCTGTGTCGTCCGTCTCTTTCTCTCTCTCTCTATCTCTCTAAATTTCTTCACTCACAACGATTCACATTATATCGATACTAGCCGAGACGTATTCGGAAATGTATAACAATCGCGATGATGAATTTAATTATATATCCTCACGAAAGAATAAACGCACTGTTCCACGCACTGAAACCAGATTACCGTCCAAGGGAAACCGTTTGATTCACCACTTCCGAAAGAGTTCCTCTCACGCGAACAGAATTCCGCGGACACGAGCGAGCCGCGAACGGACCTCGATCTTCGAAAACGCGTCTCGTCCGAATTCCGACGATCGACGGACGGGTCTTCGATGGCGCGAAAAAGCGAGGGGAGAGAATTCGAAACCGACGATAAAACGATCCTAATATCGACAGCGGCTCGCCGCTAACTGAAACGCCGTCCTCGCACGATGCGCATCCGAACTGCCGCGAAGTCCCTCTCCGCTCGCGGGCCCTCCCCCCCCCGCCGCCGCCGATGTGTGCACCCTCCCTTCCCCTTCATCCCCTTCACTCGGTTTTCCTTCTCATCTCCGTTCGGCCAACGGCGCGGTCGCTCTCGCTCGCACGCTCACGTGGGCCAATCGGACGGCACGCTCGCGCGGCCCCCACGCGAGATGGTCCACGGATTCAAAGCGCCGGAGGGATGCTGCGTGCGCTACCATGGACCGGAATCGGTCAACTGACCCCCGAGGATGCTTTTTTTTCCGTATAAGAGAGAAAGGATGAGACACAATTGCGTGACTTTTCTTTTTTTTTTTTCGGCGACTTTAAACGTTAACCTGTTGGCTCGTTTGATTTTGGGATTTTTTTTATTGCGTCTGGATTACACGCGATTCTAATTCAATACGGATGATAGTAATAACGTTCTATAAAATTTTCGGATTGTTTATATAATAGAGAGATGCTTTCATGTAGAAATATTCGAAAGAGATGTTGAAGAAATTTGAATTTATAAAAAGAAATGTATTTATTTATTTTCTTCTTTTTTCAAGAGATTTTAATTGCGATAAAATTTTGTGTTTAAAAGCGCAAAATCTTTTCTTTATACAATCGTGAAAAAAATTCGCTTTTGAAAAAAAAAAAAAAAATGTCAGTAATAGTGTGACAAAAAAAATATCTATTTTTATTCATGCCTTTATTCTTATCAAAATCTGTTTACATCTTTACATTTTTAATACGATTCGTCCTTTCTCTTCAATACATTATACGATAATTTTCTGTCACAAGAGAGGGATTTACATACATGAATATATTATACGATATGCAATAATATGTAACATTACGATTTCCATGTACATATCGTCTTTGCACATAGATCATAGTGGACAGTACACGTGTATATGTACGTTGTTTGTCTTTGGCCGTTCAATCATCGTCCCTCTATATATACTCGAACATAATATTGCTCAATATAATCCGTTTCTGTTAATCACTCTACTGCTGCATATCGCCACTATTTAGTAATGTCTTGATTAACTGACTCTGATTAACGATTCGTTCTTCTAGATTATAATTTAAATTATGCGATACAAAATATCAAAATAAAATCTTTGCGACTGCAATAAATATGTATTATTATATAACTCAAATAGTTATAATTTAAATAGACTTTACAATTAAGTGAATAATAAAATAAACAGATAATTTTTTTTTAAATCAAGAAAAAAATTAAGAAAAAAAAATTTAATTGAGAATTATCCTTCTTCGTGACTAAAATGTTTTTGCATTTAAATTTATTATAATAATAATTTAATTCTTAGGCATTTATAAGCTTCTTCAAAATTAAAAGCTGCTCGTATAACAGTAATGTTGTCAGTGGATGTCTCATATCTTTGATAAGAAGTATTACTTCAGTTCTCGACTACGGTTCCGTTGAACAAATACGTTATAAGATATCTCATATGGATATTGCTATGAATGTTCAAGAGTGAATGCGAGAGGTATCGATGAAGCAATTGAACGTTGTTTGTCAATGGGACATGTTCATTCAACGAATCGGTCGCCGCGAGCGGATCGTAAAGAACGCTCGCTTCTCTGTCCCAAGAGGAATTTATCCGCGGATTATTTCACCGCGATCTCCCTACGGGCGAGTGGAGATTCTTCCGTCGATTTTGTCGAGAGAGAAAGAGAGAAAGACAGAGGAGAGAGAACGGATCCGGTTGCGCGCAGCGAGTTTTCTGCCGCTCCATTGGTCGGCGTCGAATTGGCGATTGAAGAAAAAAAAAAAAAAATAGATCAAGATGCAGAAAATAAGAAAGAAGAAACGAGATAAGTCGACGAAGAGGAACAGAGAGAGATGGAAGCAACGTCTGTCGCCGTCACGCAAACTCCTGGTTGGACCGCAATGTGGAAAGGCCTCGTTGGCTAACTTGACAGCCCGAAATCTGGTATCGTGGATACGATAAATATAGGTCCAGGCGAAATTAAGTCAGTCGCGGATCTCTTCGTGAGTCTAAAGATTGATCTAAGTTTCGTTATAATTTTTTCTTCCCGGTTTGAATCTTTCAGAGCAATATCCTTTCTATTAGCGATGATTCCAGATAGCGATAACTATATCATCAGTACTTTTGAGATACATTTCTTGTTCTTCTTGCTAAAGAGATAGCCTACACTAGTGTCACATTTCTTAATTAATATGCATCAGTTTATTGATTATATTAAATATATGCAGTGTAGTAATCTTATATATAAACTTAAAATTCTTTCTTGACATTAGTCTATTTAATGTAATCATGACTTAAATTAATTAATTAAACTAAAACAAATAAAGAGTTAATCAACATAAAAATTAATATATTTTTACTTCAAAAATTTCAATTTGATGGAAACAAATAAAAATACCAAGATATTCAATATTAAAACCTTAAAAAATGCCGGAAATCTGAATCTAGACTAAATCAACTTTTTTAATTCGAGAATCTTAAAAAATTAGATAAAGAATTGCATTCGTATATTTAAATGTATGCAACGTTCCTATATAAAATGTAGAAAATGCCGCGTCGAAGCGATACAATTCGCCGGAGATGAAAGACGCGTGAAAACGCGGGGCCACCGTTTAAGGGCGCCCCGCAGTCTGACAGAAGGCAATTTATGTACGGAAAGGCCATCCTGCGGGCAGGCAAAGTATCCAAACGCAGATTCCAAAGTACCCAAAGCACAAGAAACATAATTATGGCGTTCGACGCAGGTGGTGGCTGGAATGCTTTTCACAAGCGCTACCTCGTCGCGTTAAAACGCCTTCCTTCTTTTGCGCGGTCTTTAGGCCTCGTATTCAATGTCGAAAATCGGAAAGGATTATTCAAGATATACGAGTGTCCTCGCACGCAAAGAAATATATATATATATATATATATATATATAAATATATATATATATATATGTGTGTATTTCGCGACTGAAGTAATAATACTTAATAATACTATCTCAGAATTTGGATGGATTCGTACTTTTGATCTGAATACTAGACAATTTTTTTACAAAATACGTTGTTATAATTTATGCTCTGTGTTATTTATAGCAATTATAGCACTGTATAAAGATGCGACAAAATTATATATAAATTAGTTTTTATATGATTTTCTGTTATATTTTTTCATAAATCATGTTTACTGTAAAAACAATCAATGCAATATTACTTATTGCTTAATTTAAGTGTTCAAAATTAAGAGATTGTAATTTAATTGCATTTTCAAAAAATTCTTTATTTTTCAATATTAATTTAAAAACTAATCGTACTACCGAGATCAGTTCTTCGTAAATAAAGTTTTAAGAATACAAGTGGATAACAATATTTTCACCCTATACAATCATGCTCTAAACTGCCTCTAGAATCCCATCATGTACAAATTTTCGTTATTATATTATATGAATATTATATAATAACGTAACATTAATATTATCCGCAATATCTCGAAATACAAGTGCCACAGCGACCATTAACTATTCATTACAACGATCAAAATCCATGATCCAGCAAAGGGCACCAGATTTAAAGTCTTGGAAGTCATGGTATCGGTGAGCGTGACATCGTAAATTTGATAAAAAGTTATCACCACTGCCCGCTTGCGTGCATCAAGGCGAGTGTGACCCGCTGCACTCAATGATTAAATGCACCCTTTCTCTCTTGAATTATGACGCAGATATTATACGAATAAGAAGACTGTGGCTTTAAAAAATCAACATTAAATTAATATTGATATCGATGTTAAAATCAATCTTACAAAATCTTTCAACTTTCACATTCACGACATGCTTTCTCTTCAGCATATCTTCTTAAATCACACAACCAGAAAGTGTATTATATATTATAAACATAAATTAATTATAGTAAATTTTAATAAGCGTTAATATAAATTGATAAATTTAATCAACTTTGCATTCGCCAAACCTTGCGTTATTATCATCATCTATCTTCGTCAGCGATGTTCTTGTCTCTCTCGGAATTGTGTATCTTCCGTCGAACGTTGGGACGGAGCGAGCCGGAGAGAAGTCCATGAACGCGTGGACGATGGGCAGCATCCATTAATCGAATTAATGTAATCTGGACGAACGGCTAAATGGGCACGAAACGGCCGTGATGACGTCCAGACTTTACAGCTTAGGCCTCGCGCGGATTAAAACTTGAAAACGCTATCGTTGACACCGCTGACCGATCGCGATATCTTCTTCTCACCCTTGCTTGCGAGATCAGGATTCTTACAAGCTCCTTCCGTTTCTGCGGGGATCGCCCCCTTTCATGCCGTTTCCGTCGCGCGGAAGTCGTGTGTCGGTCTAACCGTGGATAATGGTCGGTCCGATAGATACACGCCGTAAAAAAAGACCACTGCGAGATCTTGCACAAGATCTCTTCCCATCTTTCAGAATTTATTTCATGAATGGAAAAGTTTTACGTCCGAGACATGTTCGCAAAAACGACTTAGAGATTTCAAATTAGAGAGAGAGATGTCAAGAAATATGTACTAAATCTAAATATAATACAGTTTCTTTTAAATAAATTTAAATTTGATGGAGAGATTTTTAAATTTTCGATAATGAGCAGTCGATTTGAAAAATATCGGAGGCTTTGTTATGCTCGACGTATCAATATTTTCTGAATAATTAATAATGATATATATATTAAAAACGAAACAATACGATTATTCTTTTGAAGTATCCGACGAGTTTGAGAACGAGATGTAGGAACAATAGAGGATTCGTGAATTCCTTGCACGAGTTCCCACGGAAATTCCGAAGTAACGTAATAGAAGGTGAACGATTCATCTTCCTCGGTTGATTAACGTATGTATACGATTGCTCCTTTTTTTTCCCTAAGTGACGCACGATCGGCGGCTTTCCTGAAGCCGTCTCTAGGCAAGTCATCTTGTGTAATCCTTAGAAACGAACGAGGTTCGTGCCGATATTCACGATTCTAGGATTAACCCCATGTAAAATCGAGGAATTTATGACGCCTGAAAGCTGGCTACATGCGAATATTCCTCGAACGGTCACCCCTTTTTTAGGTCCAACTAATTTATGCCTATAACGTCGAAGCTAATATAAAAAGATGATGCATACACCGCAGGCATCTCTTGAGACAATCTATCTTTATCATTTTTTTTTGATATATCAGTAATATTACCAAACATCTTATTGAATGAGTATGAAAATTATTCATATAATATAATAATAAATATTATAAAATGTATTTTTAAGTAGTCATACATTTTGTAATTTTTATTACGATTAATCTGCGATGAAAAAATATGTTGATTATTTCATTTTATGAAACAACAGAGATACATCTTTTTCAGCTCGATTCTACTAGTATTACATTAATTTAAAGGTAATTGATAAAAGTAATATAATAACTGGAAAGATAAGATTTTCAAAATTCTCTCTTTTCTAACATTGTACAAGTTGACGCTTAGTTGTATAAGTAATTTTATTCTGCAAAAGATGCTAATGTCTCGACATTTTCGTTAAAAAAAAATCTATTAAAAAAAGGTATGTATTTGAAATACTTTACAGGCAACAAAACCATCAAATATTAAGGCAAGGATTTGGACGCGATAAGGAAACGTTCAGCAGATTTGATCAAATAATTTATTAAACGTTCGCCATTTTATAGTAATTTACAATGTTACAAGACAACGACGTGCGCCCACCACGTCGTTCACGGTTTCTGCGCTTGGTCGCGAGATATTTACGTCGGTTGTCTGTGAAAAACACATTGCGGCTCTAAAACACGGATACGCAGCGGGGACGAGCGGACGCGCGATAAAGAAAATGAAAAATCCGGTCGAATACGCGGAGGCAATACGTGCACGGTAATAATGATAATGTATATTTTTCTTTTCTTTCGTCATGAAAGAAAAAAAGAGAGGAGCAAATTATCGCTTCACATGCGTGCTCGTCCACACCGCGATCCGTTCGCGTCACTTATAATTCCCAGTTTTCTTTTTATTTTTTCACTCTACGAAGCTTACAAATTACGTCTAAAAGTAGTATAGTATTTGTACGAAATATACCGTTGAAAGTAACGCGTGACACCTCGAGGAAGCACTCGACTGCCGATGAAACGTGTTTCGCTGTTACGTGTGAGAGAAACGCGCAACGACTAAACAACAGTGAAAATCACCGAAACTTCCACAGAGTGGCATCGCCACTTATTTTATTTATTTTTTTTTTTTTTTATCGCGATGGATAAGTTGCGTTATAAATTAGTTCGCGTCCGCGGGAGCGAGATTGCGCGAAGAGTGTCAAGGCATTTGTTTACAAACACGATACTCTCTTGCCGTTCAATACTGACTAAACTATATCTGACATTATTTGAAGAATGAAACACGTTGTAATTTATGATATTTTACAGCCAATTTTTTAGATATTTTCTTGAGAGAATAGAGTATTATTTATATTCGAGAAAATTAAATTAATAGCTATCAGTGAATTATTTAGGTTCATTACTAGACATATGTTAAAAATTAATATTGCAATTTTTGTAAGATATTTATAAGATGTTTATTTTAAGTTTTTTAGTAGAAATTATGCCATAATTGAATCATGACATCAAAAGCCAAAAATGTGGCTCATGTGTGCTAAAGTTTGCGATCGATAAAATCTTTCTCTTCAATCCGCAAATAGATATAAAGATAAATGAAAAATGTAATTTTATTGAATTTATTTTATTATCCAAATCAGCCATTTCAATTAAAAGCTAACAATTTTCTTTCTATCTGCGAATTCTTTTCATCAATTTATAATTGATTTCTATTTCCCAAACAAAAATATCGAAGCAATCATTATCTTCGAAGTTATGAGCACTTGAAGCATTTGAAATTTTTTTATGGAGAATGAAAGTGATTCATTTAGGACGTGTTTCTTGTCACTAATATGCTTGACACCATCGCGATCTCCACTCGAAGAAACATGAATTATGTCTACGAGTCGTGTCGTGTCGCTTCGCAATAATTATAGATAGAGACAGCACGGCTTAGAAACGATCCTACGGATCACGAGGCGATTCATTCGCTAATATGTAAATAGATACACACTCGTTTCGAGAATAAAAAGGAAAAAGAACCATAAACGGTAAAACGATCGCAAAAAGAGTTTCCTAGGAATGCTCTCTGGCACTTGTATTATCTTCTTGTTCCCTGTCCTCCACAGAAGTATCACGTATTGCTCTGTACCGTATGTGTAAATTGTATGCGTGTCAGTGTGTATGCGTGTGCTTTGTATAAGAGTTTGTTCATGTCTGTGTGTGTGTGTATGCCATATTTATAATTATTCATTTTCTCTCAATCATATACATATATATTTTTTATTCTAATTACCTAAATATATATATATATATATATATATATTTATATATATATACTTTGTCATATATATATATTATTTATATACCTTTATCTCTCGGCTTTCATGTAGAAATAATACCTCTTTCTTTCTTTTTATTGTATTTATATGCTCGTGTGTGGCGTTGCCGTTCAGTTTGCCGTTCGCATTTATCCAAACGAGCGATCTCTAATCGATACTAATTTCGAAAGAATATTTGACGCAGACATCTTTTAGCGCGTTAAGATAAAAGGAACAGAATTTTTGATACGAAAAGAATTTTTTACATCTTTCGTCTAATTCCCAAAAGCTCTGAGTGCTAAACAGACTCACAAATAAAAAAAAGATTTACATTGTTTATCCGCCATATATTGTGCGAGATTCATTTTCGCAAATCTCGATAAAAATTCTGAAAGCTTAACATAAATGTATAGATAGCGCGGTTCTAAAATAAAATTATACACAATTAAATAAGAATCAAATAAAATAGAATATCTTATTGTAATCCTTGTTGTAATTTGCGTCCTTATGAAACAAAAGATAAAACATTATCGCAAATAATTCAGGGATATAAATTAATTTATACTACTTTGGCTTTTTTGCGATACAAGAGACGTGTATATGAATAGGGAGTAAATTCTTTATCATATCGGGAGACACAATCTTCCTTTTTCTTAATAATAATGACAATATAAATAGATATAGATTTTCGAAAATTGATGTTTTCGAACGCGATTTCCGGAGTTCGTACAATTAACACTATACTTGACACAACTGTCTCGATACAGCAAAGCCGTATCCATCCATTTATCGGTATAATCGGAATAGATACTTTTTAGTAAGACACTTGGTATAAACTAAATTTTTTTGTTTATTTCTGTCTCAACACAGTTCTCGACTCAAGATGCTCTTCAATTAGATTAACACGCATGCAATTCCTAGACGTGCCTCGCTCCTCTTAGAGACGCATAAGCCGTCTGCGAGCCTTGCGCATTTTTCTCATATATTTAACACGATAATTGATACAAGAAGAGATAAGTATAATTTATTCTATCAACTATAATATAAGTAGCACTATGTGCTACATCGAAAAATCGATCGTGCGTATCTGTGAAAAAACTTATCATTTATATGTAAATGATATTTTCTTAAAAATTCTTGAAAAGATATTAAAGCAATTTTTTTTCTTTTATTTTTGCCATTTAATTGACAACTGCAATAAAACTATGTTTATTTAAATATTCATTCTCTGATACATCATACAAAGCATTACTAATTTAATTCATTTATTCTTTGGAAAATACTTTATGATAAATTAAAATATGTTTTGTATATAGATATATGTTTGTATTTTAAGCCTGTCTAAATAAGCTTAATATCTTGTTATTCCAAGCCAAGCAATAAAATTATGTAATGAAATTGCATCTACTTTGCAACTTTATTTGGTATTTCAAAGCATTTTAAGAAATAATCTTAAAAAAAATTATTAATTATAAATATACATTATAAACGTTGATATTTGAAAAGTAATACAGATAGAAACATGTTATAATATATTATAAATAAAAATCGCAACGCTATATATAATTATTTCCTTTGCAATAAACATTCATTTAGCATCATATCGCTAAACTTATATCTTGGAATATAAAAATCAATACCGATAATCCCAAACTTCGTGCTTATGCAAATCAGAATAATCAATAATTCATGATCTTGACTATAATATATACATATTCTTTTTTCCACTATATAGAAAATATTATATATTTATTTAAACGAGAGAAATATGCAATGCAGGAGGAGGCATATACAAGTCTCGCAGCAAATGAGAACGAGGCACCGCCTACGAGTACAATCGCGCGTTTCTCTTTCTCTTACTCACTTTCTCTTTTCTCTCTCTCTCTCTCTCTCTCGGCTCTTCTGTTCCGACAAATAAACCAGAAGAAATCGAGCATCCGCACGGCAAACCGCGTAACGCCGCGCAATGAAAGTTCATCGGGTTGATCGTTCGTAAACAGTGGTCGCGTTCTCGAGATCGGGCAACGGTGGCAGTCCGCACACTATAGAATCTATTTCTTTTTGTCACAAAGATGCTCGATCGAAATTGTCGACATTGCTTTGCGGTTTCAATTCTTGATTTGGTATATATGGATTACATAGTATTGTAGTTATTTAATCTTTTACATCATTCAGGATTTTATCCTTCGCTGTTTTAGCATTTTTGCTCGCTGTATGGTGTCTGTAAAAAATCGACAGTATAATAAATATATATATATTTTTAATATATTACAAATTGTCAGATTATAATCTTTTTGTTTTTTTCAAACGATACAAAAATTTATAAAACATATAACAGTGTTTCCCAAATATGTTTGCATTAACTGACTTTAATTTAGCCAAGTAAAATTAATCTGTCGATTAAATTAGCTTTCTCTATCATTTTTCTACCAATATCTCACTTTACGACAGAAAGAATACACAACTATCGTAAATATGTATATAATACATAAATTTGAAAAAAAAAGATCAATATCTCTGATATATAGGTGCTGTAAAAATAATAAAAAGTACGTATTTGATATTTCCCTCTCGTTATAATGGATTTGTATAATTGCCCATTATTTATTTCATAATATAAATACATGATGATCCCTTTACATTTTATCAATTAAGGATTAACATGACGAAAATAATCAAGCAAATACTCAATATGAGTTAAATCATTCATAGTCACGCTCGCACGTTAAATCGACTTAATATCTCGAGCGCGACTTTCGCGCCCGATCTCGATGAGCGCGCACCGGCCGACACTTGTTGCATTTTGATTAAAGCGGATGCAAGGAGGGAGAGAGGTGGGCGAGGGGTGAATGGAGGCCGCAAACCTCGCGCACCTCCGCGCTGATCCCTTACGAACGACTAAGGGTGTTCCACCGCTCTCTCACTTCTCGATGGAAAAAGTTTCGTCGGCTACGAAAAATGAACAGAGGATATGCATTGTGTGCAATGTTCCCATGTTAACCGTTGTTAGATAGGTAAGTTCCTGAAAATTACATCCGCATCGGCTCGATAGAACCGCACGCTTTTTTTTCTTTCTTATTTTTTTAAGTATTACTATACGTACGAGATTTACACAGATGCGCGCGGTCCATCTATCGCGTTCCGACAATCTCCGGCGAGTAACGCTTCATTCAAGCGACACGACACAGTCGTGTACGTATTCGACTCACTTTTTCTCTCATTATCTTTCTCTATTCTCAATATTTCTCTGACAGATATTTTATGTCTCCGTCTAAATCACTCCTCTTTCACTTTCATTATCTATGTCATTCTCCCTTAGAAAGAACTATTTTTTGCGCTTTTATATCACTTTCTCTCTCTCTCTCTCTCTCTCTCTCACATTCTTTTTTCTTTTGCTTTCTCTCTCTCTCTCTCTCTCTCCCCCTTCCTCTCTCTTATCTCGCATTTTTCTTTTGCGCGTTAAAAAAGAATATAAAACTATCTATAAAAAGATTACGCAAAAATCCGATGAATTACCGACAAGCGCTGCGATTCCCCTCACGGGATCGGCAGTTATTTCTTTGGAATTTCTTTCGTGTTTAAATATGTGAGGAGAGCACATCTATATCTTGCAATTTTGATGAATATGGAAAGCAGAAATGCATTGCGCGGGGATCCGGCGTGTTTTATATTTCGCGATACTCGATTAACGGTATCTATCGAAACTTATGCATTATATGTTTACGTAAAACTATAAATACGATATCTTATATATCAAATATGTCGAGCGCATCTCATCGAGTGTGTGCGTGTTATCCGAATACATTATGAGATACATATCAAATCGCAACAACAAAAATTTTGTAAGTTAAAGAATATTTTGATATCGCGAAATGATCCCCATCACCTTTCTCTCTTTTTCTTTCTATCTTTCTAACATATATTCAATTTACTCGCTCATTTATCTGACAGTGCTCGCGTCCTTCTTATCCTTTTTTCTTTTTTTTTCGCACGCACACATATACATACGGATACATAAACGCGCGCGCACTCTCTTCTACTTATATATATTCCTCTCATTACTCTCTCTCGCAAAATAACTTAATACCTATGTCCAATATATTAGATATTAAATAATAACCATATCATCAATATATATTAATTTTAAATAATATGATTTCCAACAAATCGCTTTCTACACTCAACAAATAAAATCAACACGATTCGAAGAATTCCCATTAGAAATAATCACTTATCGATGATCTCGTAATAAATTTTGGTACATCGCGATAATATTAATGATCGGCATACAAAAAACTTTTCATGATTTGTGTTTTTGGCATTCTTTCTTTCTCTTTCTTTCCTCTTTCCTCTCTCTCTCTCTCTCTCTCTCTCTCTCTCTCTCTCTCTCTCTCTCTCTCTCTCTCTCTCTCTCTCTCTACCGCGAGTACTAATTGCTAATATGTGGATTTTTTATAAATCAAGATTACATATACCTAAGTTATAGGCGATAATATACAACTACTAATTCTCTCTCATTATAGGAATCTTAAAAATCATTATAAATCAAAATAGACAAAGTAATCATAAAAAATAGATCAAAACTGTACGTAGAAGTGACTCGCGATGCGTGACAAATCTAAAACATGAACATCCCTCCCTGACTATTAATGTCTGTGTCTTCAGAATTCTTGAAAGGAGTCATCGTATTAAAAAAAAAAAAAAGAGCAAACAAGGATTTCCTTGATAAGAACCGACGCAATACTTAGAAATGGCTCAAACCACGATTTATCTTTTCAAGAATGCTTTGATACACGCTTGTTTACGTTACTAAATACATCAAAAATATTTTTTTATACCAATATTTTTCGCTTTTTCAATTGAAATACATGATTTAGCGTAACATTTGTTTTTACATCAATAATAGATTTTTCAACATACTTGAAAATAAAGCTCTAAAATAAGATATTTAAATTATTGTTATAAATGGCGACCTGTTACCTGCAAATATAATCTAATTCTTCAGATCGGATCGAGCCATTTCTAATATTGAAAAAATATTTTGTCTTCTGCACTGTTAGTAAAAATGCATCTTATTCATTACAATGATTACGTTCACGAAAATGGCATATGTGCGCGAATCGGATTTCGGGGAGAAGTCGCATCCCCGAGATAGATGCAAACACACTATGGGAAAATGGAAGTGTAATGTCGCACGCGCTTGATGTTCATTCCCCTCGTACGAGACGCTCATAAACACTCAATCGAGAGTTCGATAAAGCGTTTATACATATATATATATCGCTGTTCATACTAAATAATTTCGCAATCTCGTCCCTGCTTTTGATTCCTTATCTTTGAAACTGTTCGTAGGTTCCCTTCAAGTTAAGGCGCCGTGACGCACGCTGACGTGACAGCATTTGTACCTCCTATGTGAAAAATATTCATTTAAGTATTGTGTAAAATGCTATCTCACAAAAAATATGATTCTCTCTATAAAATTGTCAAATCCCACTAACTCTCGCCTAGAAACAGCTTATACACGTTATCGAAATACGTTGGCTCAACATTCATGTCGGTGGAAAATGGATAATGCAAGCGCGATCGCGGTCGAAAGTTCGCAGTCACCTGCGAGAGGAACATACGGATAATGCCACTCTTGGAAAAAATATCGTCCAAAACTGATTTATACATGTTTCGGATGAGACGAGCGTGCGCTCGTGCGCCTTCTCGCGCTCGATCCATCGACACGAATTCGATTCAACGTCTATCACCAGAATTAATGAACGATTCATCATGATTTCTGTGGTATCCCAGATGAGTAGAATAGAAAGACGGATTAAGCGGCAATAAGCGTAACCTCACGGTATATATAAGGTGTCATTTCTTTTTATTATACGTCTTCCTTGACACAAGATTTTAAAATTTTTCGTACGTTTAAGAATGAAATGAAATTCGATCATAATTGAAACACTCACACAAATCTACTTTTTCCACTTTCTCGCAATTGTTTTTGGGCAAAACCAAAAACAATCTTTCCACACAAAAGGGTATTCGCTTAGCAAATAGAATGCAAGTAACAAAAAGTGCAAAGAGTAGAAATTGGTCGCGGTATCTAGATAACTCAAAAACAATCGGATCTCGTATATATTACCGCTTCGAAATCAAGACAAATCGATCAAAATGACGCAATTTAGCTTGAAAGGAGACCTGCGGCCAGTTTCAATTGTGTGACCTAATCTTTCTCGGTTTGCATCTTATAAGAATTCGAGTCATCCGGGATTCTTCACAAGTTTCTTCCCGCGATAGTCGTAAACACGTCGGCAGAAAAGCACCATGTCCGATGGTACTGGTATAGGCGGCTGCCGATTCTCCCGTGGATACACTTGGTCCCCTGGCGGAACTATCAAGCCAGGATTCTCTAAGCCTTCTTCGATCCTCCGTAAGTTTTTACGATACCTATCACATAAAAGCATCATCATGTGCAATGATGTAGATAAGCCGATGCTGCTGTTGCTTAGGGGGATAAAAAGTTACGTCTTTCAATTTTAACGCTTTGTGAACTTGGTGTACAGTAAAAGTTTATATATAACAACAAACTTCGATATTAGCTCATAATAAATTAGAGATTTGAGCAGCACAAAAACGTTACGATAATTATTTCAAGATCAAGAAAAAATTTGTTCAATTACCAAAATTGTGATTGTCAAAGAGTATTAAAAGCATTTGTAAATTTAATTTATTAGTCAAACGTATATTTTTCTAACTAACTCCATCATCACGGTAAAGATACTCACCGACAATACTCGTTGAACGTCAAGATGTAACATTTGTCTTCTATGCAAGCGACGCTGTTTGCATCCCGATGACGCGAAGCAAATACCTCGTCCTCGCTGTCGTGTGGCGTTCTACCCTGCTCTGTGTGCTCAGGTCTGTAGTACCACAATAACGAGAACATCATCTCACCTAACGAAAACAGAATGAACGTGATATTAATCGCAAATTGAGAGACGATCAAAGAAAGTTTTCCGCGAAATCGAAGATATCTACCGTCGTCAGGATTTTCCCAGAGCGCGGCGATCTTTGCTACATATGGTAAGTCGCCCTTCCGCGTACCACTCTTCAGCAAAACGCAGTCCCGAGGTCGCAGTATGTCGCCGCTCTCGTGACTCATACTCGCGTAACATCGCCGTATGGCCGTTTCCTCGTTCTACAGATGATACAATTCAAAATCAATCATGTACTCCCATCGAATCATCTAACCGATATCTAAAATCGGGCCCTTAATAGTAGCGGCTAACATCATCACACGATAATTAATCGCCGGAAAAAATTAAAAATAAAACATGAAACCAAATGAATTTTACGCAATACATATGCAATATTTTTCTTAGTTAAAGATCATTCTGCAAAATTAAAAAATTTTAAATCCACGATTTTATAAGAAAAATACAACATGGCAGCGTAAACTTTAAACACGATAATTTCTCTTTTTTATGCTATTTATGCGTAAAGATAACTATATAAAGTTTGTATACAGATTTTATTAATTAGATTTTTTAATTCTATCAAAACAATAACAAATCGATAACAATCAAAATATGTATGTAACTATTGATAAAATGTTTTCTCTTTAAATCTTCTCAATCTTATTATTACTATATGATTAGTACAACAAGGATTTATTTCCTCAAACGATATCCGAATTGAAATGTCCAGGCCAAAAGATGTAATTATCCTTACCGTTAAATAAACTTTGGCTTCAAAGGGCTCCCCTTCCCAACTCCACCCGTTGTTCCACTTCGGTTTCAGGAACGTTTTTCTCGTTAACGTCAGATTCTCGTTTCCGATCGAGGAATTCTCCAGCTTACAGCCCGACTTTTTGGCGTTCGCCGTCTTTTTCGCGCTCTTCCGTTTCTTCTTAATTATCGCAGGCTTCTTCAAATCTTCGCTGACATCACTCGCTTTGGTCTTGAACGCGATATCGCGTTTCTTTGAAATGTCTCTCGCTTTCGAGTCTTGCGTTACTCTAGATTTCGCATCCTGAGCCTTCGTCTCTACGAAGGTTTTAACAATCTTGCTTTTGCCCTTAAACTTAGCGTCCTGCAAAGTCTTAGATTTCGGTTTCGCATCCACTTTACTTTTGGATTGGCCACCGCTTTTCGAGATCGCTTTCGACACCTTCTCGATAATTTGCTCTTTCACTTGATCGAACTTCTTCGCGATCCTCTTCATCGTCAATAATGATTCCTCTTTAACGTCCTTCTTCTTCTTCTTCTCTACGCGTTCGCAGTTCTTACTTTTCCGATCCTTTCTCTGCGTCATCTGCAGACTCTGTTGTATCACATCGTCGATAGTCTCCATTATCGAGATATCACTGGCAGTCCGTTTCAAACAATTTATGACGCTATTACCCGCGCTTTGTTTACTGCTCTTCGGCTTCTTTGTCGCACTCTCGTTCGAGCTTGGCGCCTCTGCCTTACGTTTTTGTCCACGAGATCCTGCGTCTTTTTTCGCTTGCTTCTTCTTCGAAACGTTCGTCTCGGCTTTGACGCTGTCGGTTTTATTCGACAACGGCTCGATCGGTGCGATAACATTAGGTAATTGCTCGTTACTCGAATCCTGAGATGAACCGACCGACAAGGCTCTCTTGCTCACTTTCCTCTTTTTCCTGCTGTCCGATAAGCTGTCCAACGAAAGCTTTCTCTTCGTCACCTTTTGGCACTTAAACTGTTCCTCAACCTCAGCCTCGATCTCGGCCGCAACCGGTTCTTGCGTGATTTCCTGCTCCTTTTCCTCCTCCTCCTCCTCTTCATCTTCCTTATCGTCGACGGTCTCTTGCACAGTCGGTTCGTAATCGGGCTTCTTCCAATTCTCGTCGCTGTCAATCACCACTACGTCTAGCTCCTCCTTCACATCGGGATCGCTGTCGAGCTTGTCGTCCAACACGATGCCGGAATCCTTGTCCATCTCCAGTATTGCTATCTGGCCCTCCTTCATGCACTGCTCGCACTTCATGATGTCGCATTTGTAATCCGACTCGCATTTGACGACGTTGCAATTGGCGACGCATGGCAGCCCGTCGGCGATCTCCATGCTACAGGATTCGCATTTCACATTGTTGTTCTCCAGTTTAAAATTGTGATACTTGCTGCTGGGACAATTCGCCGCCACCGAAAGCTTCTCAGTGGGCGACAGTGTTTCCATCTTAACTTCGCAGGTGGATGTACACGCGTTCTGGCAACCGCATTTCCTCAGCGTGTCTTCCGTACAATTTTTCTCATCCTGCGGGAATGGCAAAAAGCAAATTTGCCGATTTCCACGTAACTCTATCATTATATATTTAATAAATCCGCGAGTTGTCGACAAAAATTCGCGAAAATCACTTTCGTTTGATTGTGTTTTAGATTCTTACTAGGATAATTTTTTTTGCTTTCGCTAAAATTACATCGATTGAAGAGTTATTTTATAAAACAGATTGCAAAATTAGAAAATATCAACAGCACGAAAAATAAAGATTTTTGTTTCATATGAAATAAGTTTTAAAAAGTTTTCAATTTGTAGCATTAATTAAGACATTGTCAAAAATAAAAATTGCGCAGACATTTAATTTGTGCATAAAAAGATATGGCCATCAGATATAATTTCTGATATTTCTATATCTTAAGGTATTTATCTCGCAAATCGCAATTAACAAGAAAAATTTGAAAATTTAATTATACGTTAATAAATGTGAAATTTACAAAGTAACCGTCCCGAACGCGAGATAATTGCTATCAAAAATTGCACTTTTTATGCATATGGCATACGCAAAAACGTACAAAAATCTCGTATTTTAAATTTTAATAATTAGAAAGAATATCAAGAAAGTGATGAAAAACAAAGTAGAAAGACACTTTAGGAATTCTGCTATTGATCATTAAGTTTTAGAGATACAATAATAAAAAGACCTCACGATATCTTTTCACCTTCTTTGTTCACCGAAAGTCTAACAAAGACAGTTAATGCTCGTGAACATTGCAACTTGACTTGACAATAGCATACAGAATGTCCAAAAGTTTTCAATCAGTAAACCGTAAATAGTCGGATGTTTTAATAGTGACTTAAAGTAAAATTTTGGCTTATACTTAAAATGGTCAACAGTATTTTTTCATTTATATAGGCTGTTCCATAATTCGCGGACATGCACAGCCTTTTTTTTTCCATGCCTGAAAAAGCAACTTTTTTCTCTGGCAAAATTTCATCTGAACTACTTTGTAAATGAAAACAACTTTAAACTATAATAAATAAGTGTTCTAGATTGCACATCAATTAGAGGCGCGCACAGTGTGCACATAGCACGTGTATGCTATTTTAATATTTCGCTAAAGATTTTATAAAAATTATGCATGATTAAATATCGATAATTTTGGATCAAAATTATTCACGTTCTTATCTAATTTATTTATTTTACTTTCAGTCGTTGCTTGTGATATCAATTAAAAACTGTTCTTTTATTAAGTTTTTTAATAAATTGTTTTCAAAATAGATATTTTACGATATTTAAATAAATATCATGTGTAATTCTTATAAAATGTTTAACGAAATAATAAAATAATATACACGCTCAAGCGCTACGCACGTGCGTCGTCGTGATTCGTGCCTAACTGATTGCGAGACTGCGTTCTAAAAACATACTTTTAGCGCTATGAGCAAACTCTGTCCCTGTTCAACTTTCAATGAGTAACAAAGATAGAACGACGCTGTTAGCGTGTAAATGTGCTCTCGGAACGTAACCCTCATTCGTTAGGTAAAATTAAAATTACTCTCATTTAAAAAGTAGTGTTCAAGCGCAATTTTGCCAGAGAAAGAAGTTGCTTCCTTGGCACGGGCAATCACGCTATTCCGTATCCGTGAATTCTGAGACACCCTGTATATCCTGCTTCGAAATCGAAAAATCAAGATGACTGATCGCGATCTTATGTAAAGTCCAGAGGCATTACAACATACCTTACTCCTACAGTCTTGATTCTGAAGGCGATTATGTCCACCGACTAGATTGTGCGACGGCGGGACCGAGGGGGGTTGGTTCTGATTTAGGTTGCGATGAGTGTTGATTTGGACCCGATCCGTATCCCAGGCATTGGCACCGTGAGGAGGAGCTAGCCCAGCTAGCCCCCTCGCCGGCGAGGGCGGACCTACCAAAGCACTGGGTGGCAATGACAGACCGGGCCCCGATACCACTGGCGCTCCCTTACCATTACCAATAAGGGCCCCAGTATCCACGTTTTTTGGACACGATTGCATCGGGCATGGACAACCCTGAAATGCTGTAGCACAAAAAATTGAGTGAATTCGCAGTATCACCTCAGTCAGAGGAAACATGGCCGCTTCGGGACAATTAAGTCAAATAAAAAATTAAAAATTTATTTAAATTTTTATCGTTCAACTAAATTAACGCCATCTGCTTTGAAGGAAAAATCCTTTTTTTATAAAATTTATTCCGACGATGTTTCCATTGTTCATTTTTAATAATAATTGTAAAAAATTGCTGAAAAAATAACAATGTCTGATTTATATTATAAACATTCATCAAATATTATAACGAAAATTATTTTGAAAAATCAAAATATTTCAATGCAAATTTGACGAACGTATTTTACAATATTAAAAAAAAAAAAAATTTTGGTACATAAACTATTATTGAACACGAGGCTTACTTATATAAACTATCAGGATAATATTTACGCGGAGTGAAATAAAGAAATAGGAAATCAACTACATAATTTAATTTGGCGTACTTCCGATGTCACCAAAGTAAAAGAATAAACAAAATGTCGTCCAGTGAAAAACACTCGGATGAGGATATCTTGACTTACAGCGAACATTATTAACCGTTTGTTCCTCGACATGGCAAAGAGTAGGACGATCGGATAAAACCGCGATTTCTCGAATTTTTCTTCTTTTTCTCAGCTTCATAATAGAGAAAAACGGGAGATAATACTCGATCACGCAGAACAACGCATGAAAGTAGTTGCGCTTTCAAACGTAGTTGCACACTAAATGAAAAGGTTGATTCATATTCTTTCTGTCCTTTCTTGGCCCTCTGCGGTGGTAACAGTTAAACCTCGAACCTTTTTCTTTATGCTTTTTCTTTATGCTCCAAACTGTATTGTCTAGTTATCTATACCAAGAAAGAACTATGAGCGCGCAAATATCTAGAATAATTTTGAGAATCTCCAAAGTTCTACCTGCACATGTGATTCTAAAATCATGGTGCACATTTATATATAAATGCCGAAATTTATAAATACACTTTTTCAAATTTCTAAATATTGTAAATATTAGTAGATATTGCAAATGAGGCGAATAAAGGGGAAAACTATTAACGTGGGAAAAGGGAAAAAAAAGAAGTTAGAAATAACAAGTTTTATATTTAAACATTAAAAAATTTGTGTGGAAAAATCAGATAAAAATATACAGAATATATAGAAAAAAGAATTAATTTAGATTGAATATTATAATAGTGAGAAACCTAGAAAAGTTTGAGTTTCCTAGGAAAGTTTTTCTTGGAAAGAATTTCAAAAGTTTCTTATCTGGTAAACGATTTAATCATCCACACAGCGATTAAACATCTGTGACTGGACGAGCATAATAACAATCTATTATCAAGGCTTCTAATCTTACAATGATAAAGTTATTTACAACAAATTGATATAAATAATAAATATTCTTCTGGGACAAAAAAAATTTTTAAGTCTTAATATTAAAAAAATAATATTTTTAAGAAAGAGATAAATGTAACAAATAATTATTTTTACATTAGAATTATTGTCGGATTATAAATATATACTTGCTTATTTTCTTTTAAATTGTTTTTTAAAAAGAAAAAGAAAGTCACTTTAATATCATAGATTTGTCAGCAATTTCCTTCCGTGTTGAATAAATTCCAAAAAAAATCTCGATAAAAGAACGAGAGAGAAAGAGAGGAAAAAATGAGGTAGGACAGGTAGGTTTAAATTTTCTTCGCAATGCAAGATCATACGCAGCAAATGATACTTACGGTCTACGAAAGGTCTTCCCTGAGAATGCAGATATGCCGGATTCGGAGGTGGTGGCGGATGGGGGGGCGGAGGGTAGCCCCCGTAATAAGGTGGCAGCGGATATTCGCCGGGCGGTGGCGGGGGTGGCTGATAATCAACGACTCCGGGGCCACCCCCGGCGGCCCCGCTGCCCGGCGGCGGTCCGCCTCCCCCGCCGGACTCTTGATAGCCATAGTATTGCCTGAAAAGATACCTTCTTTACGGAATGTACGCCGCCAATCGAAGGACGATATGTATATATATATATATATATATATATATATATGAAGGACGATATATATATATATATACACTGTCCCCGCGCGTCCGACATCCGGCCGCTCTTATCGGCCGCCGTTCTTATTGTGTATACGAAAGACGAGGAAGGAGTCGCCAGAAAAGGAACATGAATGGAACATCTTACCAGAACATCTTACCAGAAAACAATCTTACCACAAATGTCTTACTAGAAATCGCTTACAATCATAGCAAGAATCTAAATTCATATCGTCAAAAGAATGATTCAGATCGCCCGCATTTCTTTGACCGATAAATTCTTTGATAAATTTAAGAAATTTTTTTCTTAATAGTAACACTAGAGCATTAATATTAACAAATTTATAAAATTGAGGAAGATCGAATATATTTTTTTTAGCGAATAAACTATATAAAAAAATAATGATAATGCACTTATAGTCTTCGGATAATTTATAGAACTTAATATATCTTTAATTTGTTATTTAATCGTAAAAATGTATTTTTTTTTTTTTTTGACAAATCAAATAATTGAAAAATTATTGCGGATCGATCATTTAAAATTCTGCGATGTTGCGACAAAAACCAAAGTTTGCCACGCTCTAGTTGCAACTTTCACTTCTTCATCGAAAACAAGATAACGATGGTTTCAGAAAGTTAGCACCATCTGTGACCTAAATGCATTGCAATGTGACAGGATACGCTTTGTTACAGACCCATTTGTTATCGAGATTACTGAACATTATGATGACATCGAAAAAGATAATAATGTCGAGACTGCAATTATCAAATTGTAGTTTCTTTACATATTTTCAGTAAGAATTAATTAAGATAAGACATTAATTAAGATAAGACATGTTATTTCATAATAATTTTGAAACGTTGAAAATTAAAAATTTCATACTATATATCTGCGTTTTTTTAATCATGCCAATTTTCTCTTTCATTAAAATTAATAGAAAACAAGCGCGATTAATCATAGGCGAAACAATTTTCCGACACGAAACGATGATGTTCAACGCGAGATACAATCGTGCTTAGTTTATTACACATGATTAGACACGATATTGTTTGATAACCGATATATCTAAATCATATTATAAACATTTATCGCATCAACGGATTCCAAGAAGCGAGTTATCACCAGGGACAAAAAGCGTAACGCAATATGAGGCACCTGATAACGTTATAACAGGAAATAGCTACTGTCCACTTTTTCCGTCATGATGTAACAATAAACGTTAACAACGATTACGTAATGTAATAGCTGAAATTTTCAAAATGAAAGTGTCATTTAGTAGCAAGCAACAATTTTGGACAATGTTACGGAACGAAGCACATGTTGTTCCACAAAGCCGCTCTATCTCTCGCCTCTTGTTATCCCTGTCATCATGCGAGGCGTCGAACACGAATAAATCTCTTACCTTCTGTAGGTGGGCGGGTATTTGTAGTAATGCGGCGGATGAGGGTGAGGATGAGAATACGTCGGCGGATAACACAGATCCGGATATTGCGGCGGCGTGCCGTAGTACTGCGGGCAATACGTCCTATAAAAGCCGCCACCTGTAACAAACGATTGTTCATTCATTCTTGCGCGTATTCCGTATAATCCGATAGTCGGCTGCGCTAAGTAAACTTCGGCTATTCCTTCGATAATTACACGCATCACTTTGTGATCCTATTAAAGAACGATATTATTATTCGCCAAGAGAGAATATTCTCACCGTACAATTAAAGTTTATGATCTATAATTCGGGAGAAAATTTAAAACAGAATTCTATTTATAATTTTGTGTGTCACATATATTCTAATATATGTGTATGTGTCTCCTAATGTATATTTCAAATATGTGTGTGTTCTATTTCTTCAAATTATAAATATAATAATTCTGTTATGAGAGCCGTAAGGCAATGCGCGCTCGGACACGTTGCACCAACATTTTTATAACTGTTATAATTTTCATTATTCGCAAAAAATATTAATTATGGATGAAATATGTATTATCATGTGTACAAAATTTAAAATAAATCGCTCGCATTTCCGGAAAAAAAAAAAATTCATAAATATAGCCTTTTTTAAGCCCTTGAAACAATAATTCTCCCTTAAATGAAAGTAATGTTGAAAAATAATAAATTTAAGCAAATAACCGCATTAATAAAATTAATTTAATGCATTATATTTGATGAGTCAGATAAGTTTCCCTTTAAAGACCTACATTTCTCATTGGCCGATTATTAGTAGCATTAATATATAAAGACAATCTCTATGAACGTACTATATTTCGTATCTCGATATAGCGTCCCGAAGGTAGCGAGCGCTATATTATCGAAGACACTGATATCTCCATCCAATTAATTCGTGAGTGCTCGCGCTATTAGTCCCGCGCTCACGTCAATACGCTCCATAATTTTAGAGTCGCTTATTATACGCTAATGTCTATAATATCGTAGCGCAACATACTATTTATGCGCGCAAAAAACGCAGAAAAATATGCTCTCGGTCAGTTTTAATCTTGAACGCGCCGTTCTTGTCCGATTTAAAAATGGCTAATGCACTTCGCTTTTTGCATCCTGATGCAAGCGTGCAGCTTTTACAGCACATTTACGATTCTTTGCCAAAAAAAAAAAATATTTCATTAAAATCAAATATAATTCCATTCGTTGCTAGGAAACTTTTCGTAAATTTTAGCAATGTGACTCGCGTTTTTAAATAAAAAGTTCACATAAAGAGGGAAATTAAAAATTGTTGATGTAACGCGAGACGCGAATAAAAAAGAAATTAAAAAAAAAAGGGAGAAATAAAATAGTTAAGCTGCACCACGTTTTCCATCACGCATCACTTTTATGCCGTTGAAAGCTTAATATGTATCTGCGCGCGCACCCGTTAATGCATTTCCAGCATAGATAATCGCGCTATGTTGAACGATAAAATCGTTAATGCAAATGCGAGATCTGACACATTCCCCCAGTGAGACACATTTGCATGAGCGGCAAATCTGTCTGATGAACCGAATTAGTGAAATCTATCTGATATATGAAATGTGGAGATTATCTTAAGATGCACGCAAATTATGCGATATGATTCGAATAATTTGCGGCATTGTTACGATAATAATTTACTTTGAGAGGTGATCAGTATTCTTCTCAACGTCAAAGATTTTTACAGAAAATAAGCAATCAAAATTTCAAATGTGTTTCTTGACAGGAAATACACTTTTAGCTTCTCATTATCAAATTAAAAATTAAAAGATTAAATTAATCTTGATTAAAACAAAAAGATAGTAACTAAAAGCTTTTTCTAATTAAAAGGAAAAAGTTTGATGATAAAAAAAATGATGTTAATGCAAAAATATTTGTATGTGAATCAAAGAATTTCAATATTATATATAATTTTTTTTCTATAAAAAGTTCAAAAAATATAATATGAGAGGCAGTTTTCTTTTTCTCAACGATGTCTTTAATCATTATTATTGTGTACTATTGTGTATTAATTTTTTTTTTTTAGTAACATACCCGTACTGCTTGTGCCTCCAGAAGTCGTGGAAGTAGCGACCAGATCATCCGAACCCTCTGAATTTTGTGGGGGCGTGGGCGTTGGTTCCGGAGGTGGACCCTTAACAGGCGGTAAGGTCGGTGGTGGTGGCGGTGGGTGCTGTATCAGTGGACCAGCCGGCTGATAATACCCTGTGAACAAAAGAGCAAAGTGTGCACTTTCCTAACTGATCGTCCTTCACTCCTAATTTTCAATATCGCCTTTCGAACTTTTCTACAATCACGTTCTATCCACGTTATACAAGATATTTTTATATTAGTCTATAAGAAATCTCTGTTATATTTAAGAACTTGTAGTTATTATATGTGTGTATTTTTAAATAAATATTATTATTATATTTATAGAGCAAGATAAATATCGATTTAAAATAGGCTCTTTTTTTCTCAAAATACCTAATCTTTCGATTTCTATATATATTATCAATCAATACAATTTCGAGCAGAGAAAATACGATATAATTTCCGCAATTTTAGGTTTGTAGATTAATTATGTGTGCGAAATTAATAAATTTTTTACAATTTTAAATATGCTAAAAGTACTATGGAAGAGTATCGTGAATTACAGCATTGATTGGATAATATCAAAACGATATTCTTCAATAATTGATAATCGTGGGAGCGCGAATAAGTCACGTTAAGTCCCTCTAATCCTCTCGTTCGTTCATTTATCTCTCGGCATCGCGTTATGCGGATTCTTCAACATTCGTTCTGCATCGCGATTTTGCGGATCGCTTTTAATGAAAAGCAAAAAAATAATAATTAAACTTTCGAGGTAGCACAGAACGAGCACGAACGCGGATCGCGTGTGTAATTCTTTTTTTTCTTTCTTCTTCGATGTACGAAGAAAACTGGCTTTCTCTACGTGAGAGGAACCGACAATATTCCGCGATCCTGTTGCGTATCATCGATTATCTGAAAGATCGTTCGCCATTTACTTTGTCCAATCACGACCTTATGTAGGTTAAACGCGCCTCGCTCGCACGCACGCACACACGCCGAGAGGAGATGGGCGCAGCATCCAATCTGATTGGATTTGTGCTGAACGGATGGGGTCACGCGATGGACAAAGTGTACGTGATATTTTTTTTTGCCACAATTTCCTGCTAGTAGTGTTGCATGACAATGTAATTGTAAACATCGACCACATGTATGGTTAACCACTGCGCGATTGATAAAGATTTGTTTTGTTATAAAAAAATTGCATCCGAGATACTTATAATCAATTCAAACTTCTTTTTAATTTTTTCATTCATCAATGAGAAGTTGATTGATTATTGGACAATTTTTTATCGCTCAATAATCTCTTACTCTGTGCTTCTATCACATTCAACTTTCCGATTTGTGAAGTAAATCCTTAGAAGATATCAATTGAAGGAGATAGAGATAAAGATCAAAGATAAAGTTCACGTACAATCTATTAGCGTGGTTATTACAATTATCGTGAATACTTTTAGCAGCGTGTATTTTTTTCCACATTTATTTCGACACGACGAGATAAGATATACTTAAAAATATAACAAAGCAATTGGCTTAATAAGACCGAATGCGGGAAAGCTTTTAAAATATGGCGGAAATAAACTTTTTCTTTCAACAATTGTGCTATAAAATTAAAAGTAATGTTTACAATTCTAATTATAGTGCGCTTTTCAACACATATTTATGTGTTACTTTACACGTCACGTGCAACGCGATCGCTGATAACGTTCGCTCAACTTTCCAATTTTGTTGCACAATATCAGTCAGACGTCATTGAACACCGCAGCTTCCGCGGAACACGTAAACAGAGAATCAAAGTTTCGCAAATGTACGAACCGAGCAAAACAACAAACGACTTTCTCGAATCTCCTTACCGGAGACTTGCGTGCAGTCGAAGATAAAGATTCTGATGATGTCACGCGGTTATTCTTAATCGCGCTGTTAATGTAAGTTGTTAACAGACTGTAACCGATGATGGATTTAAAACTACAGAACGACATTTAGGGAGTTCCACCAAAAACATCATTTCTTTCTTATTATTTACTGATAATTATTTACAAATAATTTCGTGTTAATATAAATAGTAATACAATAAACGTTAATTAAACATGATATAATAATAATAACAAACATTTGTAAACTCGCAAAATAGTATGAATTTTCTACTAAAGCCTTTAAAAATGAAAATCCGCTGTGAAACATGAAATATTTGACTACCATAGATCGTATAATAATTCAACAAATTGACGAAGAAAATCGGCGCCATCGGCATAATTCATTCATTAATACTTCACGGCATCTCGATTTAATTGGCTTCGTTAAAAACGCATTTGTTAAGCCAACACGTGTAGGGACAAGCCGTAAATCGAATATCGGGGCGCCCGAAAGGCCAAAGTTGAAGACGGATGCCGGTCTCTGCGAATGACGTCACGCGACAATCGATACTGCTTGCGCACATCGATACGCAAGCAAGTGCCGAACCGCTGTCGTTGAATGTATTAATGTATAAACCATTTAATAAGATTCTACGGCAATCGTTGCGGATTTCACCGGATATATCGTCACGCGGAATGAAAGAAACACAATCGTCTTTTCGTAGCAATCACAGATATTTCGGAGAAGCGCGATTCAATTATCGTCGAACGTATGATAATTTTCGACTTCGTGTAACAAACAATTATCTCGTACAAAAGTACAAAAGATCATTTGTAATGATAATTTGGTCAATTAATCGTATCTAATAATATCTTCGACCTTATTAAAAAAAAAAAATAATCACTTTGATCTCTCACATTGACTTCATTAGCTTTCAAAGAATATATTGAATGTCTATGCTCCCGATTTTTATATTAATTAATTTGTTCGATTTCTATAAACATAAAATTTTCTTATTTTGATAAAAGAGCAAGTTAGAGATTACTCTCTCACACTCTCTGAAAATTCTTCGCGAAATTCATTTGCGCAATCATCCTTATTATATTCAATTCAATCCGATCTTCGGCACGCTAAGTACTCCGAGTCGAAGAAGGCAGCCGGTTTTCCCCCGCGGTAAAACGCAGAAATGGCGAACGCATACACCAGGCGATTAATTCACCTCGTACCGCCGGTAGCGGCGAAAGGCGCGCGCTTATTCGAGATTATGCCAATTAAAGGTGCGTAATTTTCGCGAGTGCGCGACGCGGCGTGCTCGGGTCAAAGTCGGAGATAAAGTCGGGCCAAGGATGGCACGCGCGACCGACTTTGCGTGTCTCGCGGCTCAACTTTTCGACATCGAGGATGGAGGGAGAGACGGGGATCTCTCTCTCTCTCTCTCTCTCTCTCTCTCTGTGGACAGCCGTGTAACAGAGATATTCTCTCGCGCGGCTGTATCGGAACAATTCAAGGATACCGCGAGGACATCGTCTACGCGTATTAAGGTCGCCGGGACTGGTTCGGGAAGCACGGAGATACATCGTCCAGATATCGCCGCTCGCGTTTCTCGATCCGCTTTTAAGGATCGCGAAGTTTCTCGAAAATTGATCCCGGAGATTGAACCGTTTGTCGCGCGTTCTTATCGGCATCGGTGTGTATTGTATGTGTTGACTTTGTTTCGTTTTATAGTTGAAATTTTCGAGCTCCAATATGCTGGAATAAATATTTCGGTCGCGAAAATCGTTACGCAACTCTTTCTTGTATCTTTCAGTATTTTTTACGTATTAAAAAATTGTTGTATTCTTTTAATTACAAGAAACAATCTCTCGCAAATATAAATATATCTTTCTCGGATTTTTGTGTGTGTGTGTGTGTGTGTGTTGATTGGGCAATAATTTCGATAATGTTCTAATAAATGATTCTGGTTTACGCATCAATTACAGACGTTGAGAAAGTATCCAGATTTATCTACCACCGTCCAATATTATTCAGGTTCATTAACGACTAAATGAGATCATCGCAAGCATAGTGTTGCATTTTGCTCGTGGTAGCATTAAATAATCATAAATTTGCGAGTAATCATGTAGTGCAGTTAATAGTAAAGCTTGTTAACAAAATCGACGTTTAGTGTCGCCGTGTAGCAAATGGAGTCAAACTTGATTATACGATGGAGGATATCAGTTGCAGGAAACGAGATACAGAAACGCTTAGAGACCGGTATCCGTTCAATCCGCCATTTGTAATCCGTCTTTATTTCCACGTGATAAAATTAATGTAAAAAGTAAAACGATTAATCAATAAATAAAATAACATGCAACAACAATATAATCAAATACCAACGAAAAGATCGTAACGCCTCATCGTTATTTCATTAAATACACTGAAGTGTCAGTCGCATAAAAAAAAAAAACAAGTTGCATGTCACATCTCTGCCAGACTCTGAAGATCTCTAGCGAAAAATAAGGATGTAAAAAAGAATAAAAACATCGCGAACAATCCGGTGGAGTGTATTGCCCCGACAAAGTATCGCTCCGAGATCGGCGGCCCAGCACTATTACTACTCCAACTTGTTTCATCCTCGGTGTGGCAAAAGTCTCGACTGGCGACTTACCTAAGAGAAGTCAAGGACCCGCCAGAAGCATGTAGGTGCTGGCCGGCGGTGTCGTTGGACTCGGAATAGAGAATATCGGGAGGGGGTCGCATCCGGATCTCTCTGTCTTTCTCTCTTCTAGGACGCACCACTCGATGGCGCGCGATAATTCGCGTTCCCCGAAACTGCCGAATACGAGATCACGAAGATGGGGATTCTCGGTGGGTTCGGACCGGAAATTCATGGGACCGATGATGACGATGACGCGGTGGCGTGCGCGCCACCTCGGCACGCGATCGATAATTCGCGAATATTCCCGGCCCTTAACCGCTGTCATCCGATATGGGGACGCGGGAGGGTTCGATAAGGGTGACGGAATGGATTACCACTGGCGATGCATCGCGTAAGGGTCGATAGCCCAGATCGCGTTGCGGTAACGCAAATCGAGTAACGAGTCGCGCGATAGAGAGACAGCCTGTCGTAATTTAGATTCGGACGAATATCTACAATACACAAGAGAAAAGCAACGCTATCTCAAAGGTATGATTATTCTATACACGGAAAAAGTTGAACGATAAGAATAGTCTATAATAAAAAAATTAAATGATAAAAAGTTATTATTTATATATAGCATAAATTAAGATATACAAATTTTATTGTGACCGATAACCTTGTTTAATTCTCTCTTATTTAAAAATATTATAAATATAATTTAAAATATCTAAATCTTAATATATTAGTATGATTCAATAAGTATGTCAATATCATTTAGATCGCATGCGTGATAAAAAAATTATGTAGAACGTACGGGAATATTTTCACCTTTAAGATATATCAGAGAATTAATTACAGAGCTCTCTCAATTAACGATTCCATTTCTAGATCCAGCTGTATCTCGATCCACTTATATCTCATTGCGATTAATGATCCAGCATTGACACTGACACTTGTCTTAAAGTGATCTGCTAAACTTGTGCACTGGCAAAGTGGAAAGAACAGAAGATTACTAATGGATCGCGAAATATGTATATACCTATATAATGACTAACTGTCATGCAAATCTTCTTCGAGAATGAGAAGGATTTACGATCACTATATCTTCTCCGTCAACTCTTGATCAACGATATGCAAATATTCGATTGTTCGATCCTTAACCGATTATACAATATTATCACGCAAAATATGCATAATATCCTATATTTTTACGCAAAATATTAAGAATAGAATTATTAGGGAGAGAAAATTATTGCAAATATTACACTAAAACAACTTTATAAGACAAATTAACAAATTTATTTTTTCATTAAAGAAAGAGAGATAAAGAATTATTTTTATACAATATATATAAAATTATATTATATAATCACACACATTATATATTATAACAATATATAATTATTTATAGAATATATATTTAAATACTTGTATCGATTACGAATCGAGAGAGAGAGAGATTAGATGTATTCGAATGATTGCTGCGAGGCGCAAGAACTTCGCGATGACTTCTCGCCTTCGGCGATCGAAGTGAAGTCGAGAGATCGCGAAGTAGATAAAGTGGATTTAATTCTTGGATTCCCCTTATCCCTTGTAAGCGAGCATAAAAAAATCGATCGGTAGAACCGTCCAACAGATTCCGATGGATTAAAGGAAAAGCCCGTGATGCTGATAACGCCGCTAAATTGAACGCCATACGCTCGATAATTGAAGATTTGAAATGCGAAAGAATCCCGTGTATGTGTGTGTGTCTCTTATGAGGACATTCAACATTGAAGAAACTAGCTTGGAAAGTTCCGTAAGTTGCGCGCAGCGAAACTTTAAATGACTCTCGCGTAAATTTTGTTCGGGAAATTGTTAACGACCGTTGCAACGCGAAAAGTTATTAAGAGCTATCCTCCTTATAAATAATACATGTAATATGTGTGTGTGAATATATATGATATTAACACATATGTATGTAAAATATAATAAATTTCTCTTATTTTTGAATACAATTATAATAATGTGTATATAAGCACGCATTTTTTAATTGCAATCTTAAATCAAAATAAATTGACAATTATATTTTTAAAATCTTATTTGAATGCAAAAGTCTAACTTTTTTTTTATTTTTTCCGTAGTATAATATAATAAATTAATTGTTAAAGAGATCTGTATTCTAATATTTTTTCATATCACATATCAATCATGAAGTAATTTTGAAAAAAATTAATTTTATTAATTAAAATAATATAAAAAAAATAATAGCGATATTTTAATAATAAAGCAACATTAACTTTATGTAAAGTAAAATTGTTTAAAGTACTCAGGATAAGAATAATCATCAGTTTAGTAAAGAAATATGAATTTATAAGTACACATTTTTAATCGCACGATTAGATGTTGTGTATAATAAATAATTCTACGAAAACAGAGAAATTTAAGCACTGAAAATCATGTACATTTATTTAAAAGCAACAACAACCGCTAGTCTTGTGTCGTTAGTGAGACATACGATTTCCCACGAAGTCTAGGCAGGTCAATAAAGTGCTCGTTGAAGGGATCAATTTTTCGCTCGAACTCCGAGTCGTCAATTACCGTCGCGCACTCGGACATCCTTTACTTTCATTACACGATAATTTATTCGTGACGCTCTCGATAAGATCAGCTTTAACTTTTGTCGTCTCAAGGCTTTCACCGCGGATCTATTCGATCTGTCTTTTCGAATTTAATTTTCATCAGTCACGTACTTGTTGATTAATTAATATAATCTTTTATCATCTAAATTACGCGTGTAAGAAATACGCTTGTCTTTCGGCATATTAAAGCAGTAAAATCAATATAATAAATATGATAATATAATCACTGAATTTAGAAATATTATAAACAACTGATAATTTAAAAAATTGCGCGATAACTATATCTTTATTGGCAATATTATATTATGTCATATATCAGGTTAACAACATTAAGTAATATTCATTATTTTTCGAATATTCATGAATTTTTCTTATCCAAGTATTATGACCTTTGACTTTATCCGATATCGTAAAATGGATTTAAGCATATTCTCTTTTTGTTTGTTACTTTTCTCAAATTTTTAGCTCGATAAACATAAACATTTTTGTCTTTGTTTTATCTTTTATTACAATATTATACTTATCAAAATTATTTATAGAAATTATTTTTATTCAAACTACATTTTCTGTATGTGTGCATTTCTTTAAATATCTAATTGAAAATTTGTATAAATAAAGATAAGATCTAAATTCAATCTTATCTATGTTGATTTTTAGACCACCGTATTTCCGGAATGTATAACTATTGAACTATGAAATATAATTTACGTCTCAATCGCACAAATTAATAAACTTACCTGCGCCCCATATTTTCCTTGACATATTTCCATCCTATTTTTCTATTTGAGTTCTTGTATATTCACTTTATGATTATTTTCAATATTCATTATTTTGTAAAACTATTTTGTAAAATTAAAAGTTTTTTAAATAACAAATAATAATACTTTTACATGAATATTTTTTTAAATACAAAAAATAAAAAATCTGTATTATTTTTATTCTAATATCTAAAATAATATTTTAATTTTACATACGTTAAAAAGATGAAAAATTCAATTTTTTTTATTTCAATTTTTCACTTTAAAATTGAATGCTATTATCTCTTTGAGAATTTTTCATCGGAAATATCATTACAGATGAGTCATTTTCAATCAAGACCTCGTGCGTCAGAGTCATGCTAATTATAATATCAATGAAGATTAAGAATACGTCTAACCATTGTGCTTATTATTATAGTAAGCCTCTTTTCGATCCTCTGACATGTCATCGGGAAATATCCAACGTTGTTAAAAACTCTACAAATTTCGGACAAACTTTCGGGCGATCGAAAGTCTAATTGTTATTCGAGATCCTATTAATAATCATCGCAGCGTGCGTAGGAATTAAAAAGCCCGTGGACAATTATTTCCTCTTCATCGTTGCGTGGGACGTGAAGGAAAAATAAGATTGGCGATGTCGACACGAGCGAAACCGACAGACAAAAGCCGTTCACCTCGGCAATGACGTCAATCATCTGCCAAGATATTCGACGAATTGACGAATGATCGGGTTAGGTACCGAAACCAGGAAGTGTCAAATCCTCGTCACTACAAGATATTGCGGTGTGAAAGCTGATCGAAGATTATATATATCGTCACATAAGACGGTGTAAAATTTTTTTTTTTTTTTAGGATTTTTTTTGCACACGATCACGTGGATTCAGATTGTCATTCATCGAACAGTGCACGATTAAGCTTTCGCGATTTTAATCTTCTAATATCAAAGTTTTACAAACTATTCTTTCTTCTTCAAACTATCCTTTTTGAATCTTCTTAAATTTTATAAACGATTGAGAAAGAGCTTCTCTGTATTAAGCTCTGCAAATGTAAATAGCAGAGCTTTACGTATCTAGTTTTTTTTTTTAATTTCATTCAATTGAATAAAAACTCATAGATGACGGCTCACAATATTGTGCTTGAAAATAAACTTCTGTGACAAAATACCGTAGCATCCTTTTCCTTCGGACGAACTTTAGAAATCGGTTATCTCAGCTTCGGCACAAAGAGAGATGCACGGTTGCTTTTATTCGAAGGAAGACTTCCAAAATGCATTCCCATTATTCACGACTTCGGGGTGCAGTTTAGCTGCGCTGTCCGTATGATTATAGCTTTATTCTGCGAGCCTCACTGTCGAGCAACACAATTAAACTTTGTTATGCAGTTGTGCGCAGTGTCAGGATGAAGACACTCAAGAAATTAATTATGTTTGTTCATTCGTCGCGCAGATACACCGCTCTACAACTCTGTAGGATTTACCAAATTCAATTTCCCGTTTGCATCGATCTTTCCCGTCGCGGCCATTGTGCCAATAATGTAGAATGCTCGTTCTTCGAGACTACGAGCTTAACGTGTAACATTCATTTCGCCCTCCCTTTTTACAAATGAATGTTCTCTTATCAAAGTTTCTCTCAATTCGTATTTCCATAAACGCATAAATATTAATTAATGCCGAGTGTGTGCTTTAGTCGGTTCGATTAGAGAAAAGCAGTATCGCTTGAATTAATAGAGTCAAAGTTGAGTGATAAAATCGACCCTATAATTCCAAGGCTCCAAGTAGTCGCATCTTCTAATTAATCAGTGTATCGACTTTGTCGTCGCATTACAATCAAATCCAAGTCCACGACTCATAGCATAGATATGACAGGTTTTCCTTTCGCTCTCGAAAATCGTTATTCCGCGATTTTTCCTAGATTAATCGTGGATAGTGTAATAGATAAGATTTTAATCACAATAAGCGATGAATATATTGTATAAGCGCGGACTAAACGCTCGTCGCGTCGAAGAAACATTGACACCAGCGCCGGATTTTGTGCCGTTAGTAGGCCAATGACTTCTCGTCGCAGCGCGAGTACGTTCCTCGGTACCAAATCCGCTCTAAAAACAACGGCGCGACAAGTCGGGCGGGGATACGACATGCGTACATTACGACGCTCGAGGCGCGAATTAATCGCGCTGCGAACTCGCCGTTTCGCAGCAAATTGTACGAGACTTCTTTTCCGCCGAGTATAAATCGATTTAAAGATTTTTCCCTTAATATCTCTCTGAGATATTAAGGATCTTTGGAGTTACAGCTTTTGAATCAAATAACGCGATATCTCGTTCCTCTCTTTCTTCTACGAGCATCATTAAATTCTTCAAGCGGGTGTTGCATCTTTCATTTACGATAGCAATCTGCATGATAGACGTATGCTTGCGAAAATACAGCGTTCAGATAGTGCGAACAACGGCACGCGACTTGTCACGATGCAAAACAGACGCGGATAAAGCGCTGGATGTACGATCGATTTCACTTCAATAGTCGACGCACTATATTTCTCATTGATGCATGATAAACGACATTTCTCTCGAGCGGAACGTTATAAATCGTTTTGATTATGCGTACAGTCGATTGTACAGCATTTACGCGGTCGTTTGATACAGATTAGTCAGTCATTCCGCTAGAAACTGAGGCCCTCTCATCAGTTTTGCCTTGTCAATCGTGAGAGAGAGAGACAGAGGGGAGTGTCGGGATAATATCTGTTTTATTCATCGCGTGAAAACTGTACGCTCTGAAAAATTTTTAAATCGAATATGTCATAGGTCGTTAAAATAAAGATGTATTAATATTTTAATATTTCTAGAATGCAATTGTCAGAAAGAACTGTTAATTATTTATACAGAGAGCAAGAATTATATTTTTTTTTACAATAATCGTAATTATATATTTTAGCATCCTCTAAAAATGTTTTTATCGAAACTTAATGTTATTAAGTAAAATAGTTTCATATTTTTCTAGAAATAATTAGAGATAACTATTTACAAATTGCTTATATTTCATATATATGGTATGCGAAAATTAAATTCTTTTGTAAAGAGAACAGTCTTTTATATAAAATAATTTTTTTTTTTAGGAAATCTATAAAGAAACAAAAAAAAACGAAAGGATAGAAAAACGGTGATGTATGTATTGCTTGCATTTATCATGTCTTACAATAACAGCTGTGTATCTTAAACATCGTATACATGATCCTTAATCACTTAATGACAAAATATTAAGTATGATTTTCGTGTTAGATATATAGGCTTAATCCCTCGGATGATTTATTGGAAGAAATTAAGCATTAAATTCCGGATGTAAATGCGAAGTTTGGACTCGCCGAAAAGATCGATGTAATCGTGGCGGCCGAAAGGAAGAATCAAAATGTATGAATAAATCAAATGGAACGTGAACAATCGAAATGCGTGCTATGTCACGTGACACCGGCGGGGGATTTGTGCTGTTAGTGGGTCAACAACTTCGCGTTCTGTTTTCACGCTCTGCGGATTTTGTTCTCGCTAAACCTACCGGCGAGATGAAGTTGCTAGTCCTCAACGTATGTACAATCGCTCGTGCTGTGAATCGATCAAACGTATAAACGATCAAATGTTTCTGTTTATCCATCTTTCAATATTTGCCTTATAATATGTCGCAAAAATCGACACGAGTGTGTATTAGCGATATCAAATAAAATGACGAAATTTTGTTGTTTAATAATAATTTATGCAGTTGTTTAGTTAATAAAAAAAAAAACAATACATTTTTTTAAGCAATAAAAAGGCGACACGTTTTTTTCAATTCTCTCTTGTCGATAAGGTCACATTAATCGTTTCATTTGCAGATATTTCACACTTGGAAATAAAATGCCACAGAATTATTAACAGAATTCAGATAAAGTTCGTATAAAGTTCTCTTACGTTTTAATATTTGAATCCGCAATCTATTATTCGCATAGCTTTGCATAAATTCATAAGAAAAGAATCGCTTAGTTACATTACTAAAAATAAAATTTCTCTTAAAATACTTTCCGAATGCTATTGTTGAACAAAAATATACATTTGCCATAATTAAATATAAAAATATTTACATTATATTTAATTTTGATATTATACAGACAATTTAATCCTACCTGTTTATAAAAATTGAATTTATTTAACTTTTAACTTAATAAATTTTCTCAAAAAACGATAAAAAATTCAATTTTACATTTGCTGCATATTGTATAAGTATATTATCAGCTCTAATCATCAAACACTGCAGTTCATCATGAAAAATTGATTATACGAGATATCGCGAGTGAAAAATGAAATGACAATTTAAAATGTTGATAGCGAAACAGATTGAACTAGATGTCATGAATAAGTGTAATGAACAGCATGGCGGAGAGAGAGAGAGAGAGAGAGAGAGAGAGAGAGAGAGAGAGGGACACACAGATTACCGCCATCGTGAGAGATTTGTGCCGTTAGTAGGCCATGCCTCGCCACCATTTCGCGCGAGACATATTTCGTTCTCGTCAAATCTACTAGCGATGAGACGCAGTCGTTTATTTCGCGTGCGAGAGAGAATCGCCTGTCTTGTATATGTCACATTTTCATCCGTAGTATTCAGCGGACAAATGCATTACTGTATAAGATATAGAGTATAACAGATAGAAATTCTATTTCCTCCATGGATTTGCACATCGAACAAATGCAATGATAAAGCATTTTTTGATGTCTCGTTGCTTTTTGACTATCATTCCTATCATCAATATATTACATCACGTCATAATAAAAATGATTCAAGCTCGGAGAGATAATAGTAACCATTAGCAGATGATAATTAGAGATTTAAAAAAAACTGATTCCTGCCAGGTCTGACGTATGTCATAATTAAATACTTTTATATATATATATATATATATACGAGGTATACTATTACTCTCATAGCTCAATAAAACGGTTAATAAAGCTATGTCTAAATGTCTGATTACATTTTTACCGTTTCTTATTTTTACTTACTGATCTCCTTCCGTCTATCGTTAATTATTGCATTGTTTCTGAGTGAAGTTCTGAAAAGACGAGCAGAAAGTGTAACGGAAAGTAGCTCGGCCCGGATTCGTCCCGGGGCGACTTCGTTATTAAAAGATTAATCGCGAAGTTTCCGTCGCCGAGTTTCGGCGAGGAAGAATCTCGACAAGACAATGGGACGACTTCTTACGTGAGTAAGGTCGCCGGGTAAAGGGACACACTTCGAAACAACAATCCGCGCTCCGATATGGTCTTTTCATGTTTCAGAGACGACGACTACTACCTTTTCCTTCCAGCAATCATCGTGATTACCACCGGCAAGTTCAAGCAGTTAACGAGAGGGGAGCCGTCGAGAAGTAACTATCGACCCGCGAAGAATTGCAAGCCAAGACACTACCGTACGGTTTATGCCGTTACTAGGTCAACTCGTTCGAGCGCATTTAAGAGCCGAAAAGAACCTAACCGCCGAGCCGTTCGATCCATCATAATTAGCTCGCGATTAATATCTATTTGCTGTCTGATGAGCGATATCGAGAAGAAAGAAAAAAAAAAAAAATGAGAAACGATCATCGCGAAAGCGATCCCAAAGATACTCGCTTTCACCCCGTAGCTTCTCGCGATCTAGCACTGCAGTTTCTAAGTTTCCGTCCAAGAATATAGAACACGATAAGAAAGAATAGAAAACTCGCATGTATATATAGTAAGTGTAATTTTGTAAAATATCTAGTTTATTACGATTTAAAGTGACTTTAAAATAACGTGTATTATTTTAAAGTCTATCTTTGAAAAGCTGTTTTTTTTTTATTTTGTATATGGAATCATTGTAGCTATTTTTAAAAATGTTGAAATTAGGAAAATGTATATGTATAAATAAAGATTTATATGATTTCTAATTTAATGTCAGCACTTTTTCTCGAAAAGAAAACAATAGTCAGCAGTTCTTCTCGAAAGAAGAACAATCAATATCGTTCATTTCGTCTTTATATAGGTTTAATACAAAACTATTGATGTGAGTAACAAATAATATCAATATAATATCTCTGTATAAACATTATTTTATTTTATTTTTCAAAGATACACAAAAATATTTTAAAATTATGATGTAATCAATGACATCCTTTTACATCTCTCTCAGAAATATAGGATTTAATTAAACAAAAAAAATAGTGGCATATATAATTATAAATTATAAAGTATATATAATTACATATGCCATTTTGTTTAATTAAATCTTATATTTTTGATATAAACATGCATATCATTAATTAGATGACAATTTTAAGATATTTTTATACATTAATATTCAATCGTAGACGCATTTAAATCGAGTATCTACTTGCGTGCAAGAAACAGATTTCTGTCAAGTGGCAAAACTGCATTCCAAAAGTAAGCGATCTTTCAAGTCGTAATACAATTCAGTCCACACATCCGAGTTATCACTAAACCACGCGCGCGCTCTTTTCCAATATGTAACGTGTAACAGAAGAAACTCTCGACTCTATCAAGATTTCCACCCGATTTTTCCCTCGACTCTTTCACGATGGTCAAGGATATATACAGTGCAGTCTGCGATTGTGATTCAACGGAGCGAGATATCCGTCGAATACTTGTTGACATCATCATTTTCACCAACTCCAAAGTTTTATTCAGGAAACAAGAGGACCTTCCGTTTATAAAAACGGTACTCGAACTGGTTATACAAATGATGATATCCCGATCGATTTATAACTTTTTGTAAAATATATCATTTTACTTAGCTCGTAATTAAATGACAAATATGTGACTTTTATAAATGAAAGAAAGTCCAGCATAGATTTCTACTCGTCTTCAAGCAATTGTGACCCATTAATTTTCATGCTCCAAATTTCGATAGGTAATCAATAGAGCGCCGAAATTGACGAGGTTTCATCGTAGGAAATTTTGTTATTAGGGAAATGCATTTGGGCAAGAAGTACAATTTTCTTAATAACGCGGTCATAGACAAAAATTTTATTTAAATTTAGCAATATAACATCTTAATGTGTTTCTGTTTCAAAAATAAAAAAAATAATTATTATATAATTATTAATTGTTATATAATTATTATATGCGATAATGATCTCTGACAACTATTAGAAAATTCATTTTAAACTCACAGATATATTATCATTAAAATTAAAATTGAACTCTGGAAATTCCAAAATGGAACTCTGTACATGCCAAAAAAAAAAATTTGAAGTGTTCTTCTTTTATATATAAATTAATCCTCCTTCAAACATATAAAAAAGATAAATTTATCTCTGTGTCTCTAAATCTCCTATCTCATAAATACATAAATAAATAGGAAAAAATTAATTATATGTGTAATGAAAATATTCGAGGAGAATCGGACGATCGTATTTGGCGCTAAATACACGATGAGAATATGCGGGGCCTTTGATACAATAGAATGCAATAGAATTCGTGTACCTACACCGTTACTAGGCCAGCTTGCTCGCGCGAGTGCTCGCTCTATTTTCACCGTTCATCGCGTTTAATGCTTACTTTGTTGACCGTGCGATCGTCGAGAATACGCGTTGCATTAAATCCCGGGACCTATGTCGCGTCGATGTTAGAGTGCCTTGCTCGTTTATCAATATCAAGGCACCACTACTTTCCTCTTTCGCCTCGTTCTTGATGTTGTTCGATAGTACAAATCGAGCGATTTAGATCAAGTAAGATGTGCCATCTCGCGTACCCATCTTTGTGAGACGAGACGAGACTCTCGAGACCGTAGTTTGACGTAGTTTTTCGTATGTACTACTGTAATCCAGCGAAATCTCTTTTACACGACATTCTCAGTGCGTTATTCACATATAGAATTTACACCGACACATAAATTGTCGGTATTTTTATTATAAAGTGTGAATTATCATGGCACACTTACTGTCATGATACAAGATTGCCAAATTTATATAAAAACATAACAATATTTTCGCGCCGTATATTATAACACAAAAGCCTAATTAAAGCATTATTTGACTTTAAAAATTAAATGGTTCAATAAGTTGAAATTCAACGATATAAGTATATAGAGCTGCTTACCAAAATATTAAATATTAAACTTTTAAACTAATTATTGCGCGCATTCCCAAACTATTTTAAATTTTAAATATTCAATCTAAAGTCATAATACACACATAATCGTGAATAAAGTATAAGATATTATAGTGTATTGTAAATTCGCGTATTTTACGATACATCGGGGAAAAAACTTCCAAACAAATTGTATCATGATCTATCAAGCATGTGTGAGAAAAAGATCTACGCGATGCACATCTAAGAATTTCACTATCGAAATCTTTAGCAAAACTGCACCGGTAAAACTCCGGAGATGGATGTCCGCTGAGAATCATCTTTCATTCTATGCTTAAATTCTCGAATTTTTATTATCGAGAATCGCTTTTAGAGAGGAAAAAAAGAACGCTCAACCAGATGCACATTCTCGTCTTCAAAAAAAGAAAAACTCAAGCAATTTTAATTTATACATTCTATTGAGAAAGAGATATTTTTAAAAACTCTCAAAAAATTCTCTCCGCTATATATACATGTATATAAAATTAAACATACTATAATCGAAATTAATTACAGATTCTTTTCAATTTTCAATAAAATACGGCAAAATCATCTTAAAATTCTGCAAGACAATAAAATCATAGAATTATGGACAATTAAAATTTCGTTAAATTACGAAGATTGACGTTTAATTATAAATATTGTCGGATAAGAATGATTGTGCTTTTTATAGAAGATAAACTCTGCTCACACTTTTTCCTTCTTGAATCTATGGTATCGGATTTTTGCGATATTTCTGGACAAAAGCGAACGAGGTGACGATCCTCGGTCGCTAAATTCGTCACTTACTCGCACTATCGGAAGTCTGTTCTCCACATGGAGCGGTGCATACAGCGTTGACGTCCGTCCTCTCTCAACTCTCTCTCTCTCCCTCCCCTCCCTCTCTTCCCCAACGGAAATTCTTTTGTCGCCGGCAGCGCGACATGCGATAGCAATATCAGGCGATAAGTGTCAAGTTTAAACCTGGCTTAACGGACGAGCGTCGACGCGGCTTTCCGCGGAGTGACGGATAGTTGCAAAATATACACGGGACACAATGGCCCCCGCTTACAGATTACTCGCGCGACGCGATAAATCTGCGCGAAATGCAGGGGACGCGAGCAGGATTTCGAGCACGACGGTAGCGTGACGCTGTTCTATTTAGACATCAGGTCGAAATGGAAGTCGTGGTCGCGTTTTCTGCACGAGCTCTACGATTGAGGAACGCGGCAGATTTTTATAAACGTTCGTGTTTCTTAATTAATTACGTACAACTTCCTCTAAGTGAATATTATTTTGAAAATATCCAGAGGAGAGAATCATTTATTATCGTATAATTATTTAAAGATAAGAGATGTAGTTCACAAAAAAATATAGTCTGCGCGATTTGTAAAAAAGGACAGGGAGTTCAAATTTTTATTAAAATTATAAGCCGCAGCTAATTTTTGATACAATATGAACAATGGAATATTTTGCATTAGCGTAAAATTTGATATCTAAAGATATTCCATCGATGATGATCTCTAGAAACAACTTTCTTGATGTTTGTTTTTTCCGACTAATATCAAGATACATGTTAAAATAAAAAAAGGAGTAATCTTGTAAAAATATCGTAATTTCACCACAAGACTACTATGTCAGAGAATATCTTAGAGCGGCGAACATGTTAAACAACACTTTTCGCGACGGTGCGAGGAAAGCATGCATCCCGTATGTATGAGGTGTACGTAAAACTCGCTAGCAGCTGCAAAAGTGACGTAAAACAGGAAAAAAGTACCGGACGAGGTTGGTGATAGCGAAAACTTTCTGCAATCACTAAACTTTGTTCAAACATATCTCGATAATAAGTTGCTCACAGCACAATTCTCGCTAATCGATATTAGCTGATCTTGATCAACGATAACTCATTCTTTTCGATCGTGTGTCTAAAAAAAAACCCACACTTAGGGCCTTAAACTTTCTCAAAAAACATCTCTTAAGCTTGGTAAACTCACTCGAGGTTTCATTTTTCAACAACCGCGAGATTTCATTTTTCACGTAGCTCTGAATAATCGCGTAAATAGAATCACATTTGAGTATAGGGTGAAACGAACGTCACAGCTCGCAAAGAAAACGTCAAGTACTCATCGGAGTTAAACACATTTCTTGTCTGCAATATGAGAAGAGTAACATTCGTAGACAATATAAAATAAAACTAACATTGCACCACGAATGAACACGCCAGATAATAATCCGAGTCTTACGTTTCTGAAATCAAAGAATAATGCCCTTCCCTGTCTTGACGATTTTTAATAATTAATGACATAATTTCTGAAACTTTAATATAGATATATAAAAAAATTTATTATTAAATTATAACATTTTATAAATTACTTTGGAACGCTCAAAAATTCACCCGCGTTTCCACGAAAAAAAAAAAAATAAATAAATTTATTATAATAAATTTTTTCCTCGGAAGACAAAGTTTATGTTACGTTTTTTAACACTAACAATAAACGTTAGATCTTTATGTGTGACGCATAATGACGTAAAATGAAAACTTTAGAAAAGCCGGAGGTTAAGAGATTAATGAAGCGCCACTGAGTTTATTGCTTCGCTTGGGGAAGATAGTTCAAGGAAGAAAAAGTTCTCGCGAGAGCACAAGATATTCTTAACCCGGTTATCGCTGAGTTAATTATCGCGAGGTGCTCGCTTACTTGCGGCCGAGTAAAACCGCGAATGAAAGGTGCAGTCGAAATGGATGGTGTTAAGTCGCGAACGAGGCGAACGTGGGCGACCATGAATCACGAAGCGCGAAGGCGCGTCCTCGGTTATCAGCGCTCGTCTCCATCCGCGAAACTGGAGCACGGCCGAGGACGACTTTTCGCGCGATGCGAGAGGACGACGCTCTATAACTCGCGTCGCCAAGCACACGTCGTTTGAGCACGTTAAAAGCACACCCATAGCATTTCCCTTAACAAAACGAGACCTAATGAGAATATTATGCAGATTGATCCTACTTGAATCTTTCTCGAAACAATTCTTTTATTATCAATCGTTTTATACAAACTGCGGGACACAATTTTCGAGCTATAGAAAATTAGAGGAGCAAAATAAAATAAAATAAATATTTTTGCTTTTCGTAAATTGATTTTAAAATGCTATACATAAAATTGTCGTTATCTTTCAAATATTTCTGTTAGAAAATGCTTCAATGTTATTATCGTATCTCGATCAAAAGAGATACGATATTAAATTCTAAGATGTCTTTAAACAAAAGAGACTTTCCTCCAATCTTTATGCAGACATTAAGTAACATGAACGTATAAAAAAAGTCCTCATTTTATTCTACGTTTTAGAGGATTTGACATCGAAGAGAGAGAAAGAGAAGTGATCGTAAGACGGCATTCGCGCAAAATTCTGCGTCAGCTAGGAAGGAAATAATTTTCCTGCAGCTATAGCAAACGTTCTCGGGTTACAAGGGTTAACACTGACACGTGTCGAGTCCAAGACAAACTTTCACTGCGTCGCAGTGAATCTGAAGGCCATGACGCGAGAATCGCCACGAAGCAACGAAACGTGTAAATTCCAATTCGTCAGGTGATAGATTTGAAGTGATAGTTGCGATTCTAATCAACGAGCGAGATATTGAGCTTTAATAATGCGCTTATTATTATTATCAATAACATCGCGCGCTTATCGTTGGGTAAGTGCCACTGGCACTTACCCAACGATAAGCGCGCGATGTTATTGATCAATGTCATTGAGAAGCATCCTACTCCTATCGATTGATAGAGAAAGCGAAACGATATATATATATATATATTTTTTTTAAATAAATTATTTAAAATAAAACAAAATATATATATATATTTTTTATTTTAAATAATTTTTATCAATAAATTACTTAAAATAAAAGAAAATTGTTTAAAATAAAAAAATTGCAATTATACCTACATAAAGTATACACATGCGTATAACATTTGAAATGAAATAATTAAAAAGAGAAAGAGGGAGAGGGAGAGAGAGAGAGAGAACTGTTATAAATGGCACCAGCAGTGTGTCTGAAAGATATGAAAAAGGAGAAATCGGCACGTGCTGACTTTGTGTGCGTAAACAATTAACATGCGACATCTAAACTGTCTACTTTGCACGTTACACTTGAATGGGCAAGCATCAGTAGTGAATATTCACCGTATTGTTGTTTTTTCTCTCAATGCAGATATACGTATGCTTATCTTGTACTACAAATTACTTACAACTTTTGAATATTCTATAGATATAATAATCTCCGATATATTAATCAGACATCGCGATACGTTTAAGATCGAACTCCGAAATGGACGTTCTAAATTAATGATTGCGGATATTTTAGAGAGATACAGAATCTTAAAGAAAGTATGATTGCTTTACGTTCGATATCGAATGAATAGAAACGCTACTCAATACAAGCGAATAAAATGACAGTATTATAGATGCGGAGTATCGATATTTTCATAACATCGAGGGTAACATCGGTGGTTGCATCCCTGCGGTCGCCGCGGCAAATGTCGCAAGAGCAGAATGGCGGTGACTCGGGTAGCGAGTAACGGAAGGCGGAAGGGAGCGGGAAGGGAGATGTATGTGTACGTGTACAGTGTGCCAGGAAACGACGGAGGTACCGTATAGCGCCGTTAGGAAGCCGTAACACGGTAGGAATGAGCAGTAAGAATAATGCACCGGTCTGCTTCGCGCTGTCGGCGTCAACTAGCAGCTGAGTAACCTTAATCGGACTATATCTCGTCGGTACATAGCGCGCGATGCTTCAGCTCCCTCGTTCTCTTTAGCTAGAAGACACGTGAAAATGTTTCCCCGAGAACCACCAGAACCGCAATTTTGAGATAACGCGGGAGATAATTTTTTTTTTTTTCGAATACTTCAATAATCTAACAATGCAAGTCAAATCCAATAATTAATATTAATAATATTAATTTATCGTTTTACTTATCATTTCCCTTTTTTTTTCTCACGATACTCTGAATTTTTTATAATCCGAACTAGTGCCGACTTTCATCCAGATCGAACTGAACGGAGACTGTACTTTGGTATTCAAGCGGAATCGAAAGCAATATATATCGATGCCAGAGACACTCGTCGTTCAGAGAAGCAAAGGATAAGGAGACGCTTTAATGTTGCAAAAACCGTCCAAGGCATACCTCGCGCGTATCCATCACGGCGCACAAGGACGTCACTCGCTTGCGACGCGAAAGCCGAGCACATTGAGCTCGTCTACGTGTACTCGGCTGCTAATTGGCTTAGTCGAGGCCGCATTTAGCCCGGTCTACCTGAGAGATCATCTCCGTGCTCGCAGGCTCGCAGAGCCTGTGTGTCTCCTCGTTACGGACGTGAGCTCCTCGAACAGGAATGTTTCGCCAGGATATCTCTCGCCGGGCTGTCGAATGGCTTGTGATCTCGAGCGGGCCTTTCATAAATGTCGCTTCCCGTTTTCGCGATTAAAAATTCCGTGAGGCGTTCACGCGCAATGTCGAACCGCGAATTATTAAAGCGTGATCTCGATGGCGGATGCGTCAATCCTCGCGCGTTACACGTGCGGATCTGAATTGAATTTGGCTCTTAAGCCTCCGTTAGGCCAGGGTCGTTTAGCATTAACCTTGCGTAACTCGATTTTGTTCCTCCATCCGGATCATAAGCGATCTCGTATGTTGGTAGAAAAACGACGATGCTGTGACCTAGAATCTGCTATAACCCTGTTTATCGACGTACTTGGCGAGAAAAGGGAATAGTAGCGACAGAGGATACATTGTATGTCCGCAACAAAATGTCACATAACTATATCCTGCGTTATCGTAAGCATAACTAAATCGCTTCATTTCTCAAATATCACAAAATATCGCAAATATTGTACAATATGGATGTTTAAAATAATTTATGAGAGAATCAAATGATTCTGAAAATGAATTTTCTTATAGTTTGTTTATAATAAATTAACGTCATTCTATTGTTGAACGATTATTGTAAATATGAATCATTTGCTGCAATAAAATAAATGACAAAATGATTAATTATATTTCGAAAAAAAAAAAACCCATTTTTTTTCACATAGATACATGTAACTTAAATGACACTGGCACTTGAATAATTTGTAATGTATGTACATGCAATTTGCTTCCTATTAAAGCTTGATAATTTCACATTTTATAGCAGTTTATCACTGTAATAACATTTAAAGTTATAATTATTTTTAAATTATACAGAATTAATTAAAAGAATTATTTCGCTGAACATACAACATTAATTAGTAAAGCGCCTGAAATTGAATCGTATTAAAGGCAACTGTAAATCTTCTCTAATTATCTGTATCAAGATCCCACAGATTTATATATATATATATATACATATAAAGATTTTATATAAATATTATATTTCATTGTCATTAAGTCCATTCATCGTCCTATCGAGAATGCCTTTCCTAAATTACGTGGATATTAAAAATGATTATACACGATTAATTGTAGGATTGTTGCCACCTGCGTTTTAATAAAACGCAAAATATTATATCGAAGTCTCTCTCACTCTCTCTCTTTCTCTTTCTCTCTCGCATACATGAATTCATTTCAAAGAGATGGAATATGATACGACGCTACAATACGCATGCCTCGATATATACGCGTTCTCTTGCACGCGTAAAATCAATATCTAATTAATTTCGAATAGGTCGTCGATGCGGCGGCAGTCTTGTGCTAAAAAGGCCGCGACACACGGTAAGTTAGCAGCGGCACACTTGACTTTATCTCGAGATAAAGCTCCTCGATAAAATTGAATACTATTAATTTATAAATTATTTTTCTTCCAAGTAAATATGCAAATGCAGATCTCATTTATCAAAATTGAATCGATAAAGCAAATAATTTTTAATGTTCTTCACGCGGTTTCTCAAATAATCCTTATTCGCAAAAACGCAGAACATTTTAAATTAGTATAAAAAAAACGCTATATTATTTTTGCACAGACATTTATGTTACGAAAATTTAATTTAAGCTGTCTTTTTCTGAATTAATATGCGCTATCAAGAACGCATATTTTGTCCCGAAATAGCGCATGAAAGAAAAAATAATCAATGTGAATATATATGTGTGAATATTCTGAATTAATATTTATCATTTGATTTATAATTCATTTATAATTCCGATTCATTTATGAATATGTGACAATGTGTGTATTTGACAATTATATGCAAAAATGGAATCAACGAATAAACATAATGCCAAAATAAAATACGGGAAAATGCATTATGTAATCTATTATAATTAGTCCGCACATGTACTTTTCATGACACGCAATGATTTATATTAAAATAGCAGATACATGACAAACAGCTGTATCTTTAAATATGCACTTCTATGAAGAATAAATGCAACATTTTGTATAATTACTGCATAGAAGAGAAATAATTTTCAACGCGAGCAAAACATTTCTTTATCGCTTCAGGAATTTCCGGAAATTTAAAATTCGTCGATAAAAAACTCTAGGGTTTCTACAATATATCGTCGCGCGCAACTTTGATATTTCTAATATTAATGCAGATAGCAAATTTTTATTTATCCGTTGCACACGTAAAACAGCAATTGCGTTATGAATGCGCTCGTAGCAAATTCACGTTTTATCTGCCGATCGTTTCGAATAATATTATCTGGCAATGGAAACGCGTAGCGTTTAACGCTTTCACCAATCAACGTACCAGCGATGATACAGGCGGTTGTTGTGCAAATAGTAGTGAAAGTGTTAATCGTGTTGGACAAAGCCGTTTTCACGAAATCCGATATGCCGTACGTGTTTGATAAATTTTTTTCCCAACAAATCTTTATGAAATTATGTACAGCCAAAGGATTCTACAGAAAAATCAAGTTTTATTTTTTTTTAATTTTCTCAAAACATGAAATTTATTACCTCTTTCTTTATTGCCCATAATTCGGACAGCGTGTTCTCGTTTGTTAGATTTAAAAATATTATTTTCTTTTTTAAAATCTTATCTACTGTATCTTTAAGCAATCTCGAAATTTTAATTAATTAAGTGACATATAAAATTACATCTTGACACAAAAGTAATACTCTTCTCTTAAATTCTGATATATAGGAAAAATTAAAGATCACTTCAACAATAAATTAATAATGATTAAATCAATCCTGTTGTAAAGTGAGAAAACTCGTTGCTTTAGAATAATCCTTTATATTCTAAATCAGTTTTACCCGCCCAAACAAACTAGTGTCCTCCATCTAAGAGAAACATTTTTGAAAAATCATCTATAATTGAAATATAAATTTATTGATATGATTGATTGGCGCTCCTATTTCATACCTTTTATTATAAAAACTCACTGGAGGAAAAGAGGAAACGTGAGATTCGAGTTATCTTGAGAGAAGCAGGCAGCAAGGCTCGCGCGCGCCCGTTTTAAGTAATTGGATTCAAGGTGGAGTTTAAACGCAAGCTTTAAGTAATTAAGTTCGGTGTCGGGGTTGCGCTTCACGTTTGAGCTGCGCATTTGCCTGCGCCGAATTATATCCGTCCGCGGCGCGACGCCCTTTGTTACGACGCGCGGTGTGTACTCTCGATTACGGGGAATCAACGTATAATTAACTTGGCCCGAGCGCTTCGGTTTTGTAAACCCTCCGACAAATTCCATCTAGCTCGACATATTCGTACCGCGGGAAAACTCGCCTTGCACTCTCGCATTTGTAATTCGCGTCGCGTTGCACATTCTCGCTCTCCTCCTAGTCTGCTCACTTTGTCCTCGACCGCGCGCGTTTCCCCGTTGTCAAATGGCTTTAATATATAATTAACTTACGTGTCGCACGTATAATTCACGTCGTGATACCAGAAAATGTCGCGATACGGAAAAAAAATTATCAAAAAAAGCATCGGACTAGAAATGTGTAATAATTGTGTTGCGAGACATTTAAAGAAAATATCGATGATAAGATAGCCCGAGTGTTAACGTCACAATACCGATAAGTGTTCGTGAAAATTTGTTAATAACAATAAAATTCAAGTGTTATAGAAACTTTCAGACGTCAACTTTCGCGCGTCGAATAATTATAATTGAATCATAAAAGAACAAGACTCATTTATCTATTAATCGAGCAATAAATAATAAAGTCTCATTGAATTAACTGAAGAGTTTGTTTCAAAATCTAAACAATTTGTTTTTAGTACCAAGTATGTTTATTGACACGGAAAGTGTAAACCACTGGAAAGCAATACAGTCGCGATCAGTATCGTTGTAACAAAATAAACAGAAGAAATTTCGACGAGTATATTTATATTTTCTTTCATACATAAATAATCTTGTGTATAATTTTACTTTTATATCGTAGGCTTATTCACATTATAATTTTGCTTTTGGCTCCAAGAATTCTTCAATTTTTTATCATACGTAAATCGAAGGTCGAATGTCGCCAAACCGTAATGCGTCAATGCGAGAACGATGAAATGCATCAACGTTAATCAACATGACAATTTAAGACAGGGATGACGTGCGGCGTAATCAATAAACAAGTTCCGCTAAAGTCCATTCTAGACAAGTGAGATAAGCTAATTGGTTCGTTAGACTTGCCCGTCGCGATGACGTGAACAACTATAAGCGATTATACTGCGTGTTGAAGCGTAAACCAAAATTATAGAAACGCGGAAAATCCCTCAAGATGAGAGACACGATATGGAAAAGAGAAGGCAATGATAAACGAGTAGAAGGGAACGAAGAATAAGAAAAAAACACGTTGAGAATCGGTTTCTAATTCAGAAAAGCAGGATGCGCAAACCAGGAAATAATGGGTTTAATGCGGTTTGAGTTTAACGAGGATTGATGTTAGCGGGATGTTCGCGTGCTAAGCTAAAAATCATGGCAAAGTGAGAATTTAAATATGTTATTGATAATGTCACTTTCTAAATAGAAAAACGCGTGTTCTCGATTACTTGAGTAAAAAAAAAAAAAAGAGTAAATAAAGTTAAAATAAAAGTTTTTTTTTAAGTCTGTAGACACTCGCACGTTGCTACAATGGAAAAATGAGGGAAAAAAGCATGTGTACTTTCGGGTAAATTCTAATTAATGGTGTAATTAATGAGCATTCACGCCTCCTTTATATGTAAATATTTCTTGTAGGTAGGTAGAACGAATAAATGAGACACTTGAGATTTATACATATTTATGTACTGTTATTTATATATGTTCAATATATTTTTATATACTGTAGACTTCGATATTCTAAGCGAGTGATTCGCGTAAAAGAGTGTACGGACTACATTTTCAAACCTTCTTCATAAATAAACTCACAGCTTGACACTGATTGATAACATTTAAAATAAATCTGCGTGCTCTCGTTACCAGCACTATAAGTATATAGTTTCAGCTTTTCTTTTATCTTTCGTTATTTAAATTCTATCATTCTTAAACGAAGCATTGCATAATACGCGAAAAATAAAGAAACTGACATTTCTAATTTCCTTGCTTAGGTATCGTTTAAAATTTTTCACGCGAGTCATATCAAAAAATTAATAAAAATTCGATCCAACAGAGCTACTGAGGAATGTTAACGTGAGAGCAAGACTTTTTTTCGAGAAGCTTAAGGAGGCAAAATTCTCTTTCTCCGGGAGTTGATTAAATTTATTAGCGCCTATTTTGTTTTCGCGAAAAACATCCGAGCGTGATATCAACGCGAGCGCAACAAAGAAGACTGCGAGATCAAAGACACAAACTGAAATTATTCGTATCTCGCGTGGTTGTGCTGCGTCGCAGAAATTCCGAAAATAATGAAGGCGCGATGCTGCGTAGCCGCAAAGCTATTTCGCGGACGAGCGCGACTCGAGAACACCCGCTGTATAGTTTGAATCGTGACCGAAGCAGTTGTGTGCGAAGTTTACCGATGATTATATATGCACGCACGTACACATATGTACGTTGTCGTCGTTCGATGTTACTGCGCCGCAACATTAACACGGTGTATAAATCGCGTTCAACCATGCGCACCGAGAATTGACGTAATAATAACAGGATAGAAATAAGGCGGAATAATTTTCCATGTTAAGTGTTTCAACAATTTCAGTAGGAAAAAGATATTATATATTATATATTTCATATTATAATTTATATTATATATATATATATATATATATATATATATATATATATTCGTTATATTATAAATAATATTATTAAAATAATTTTTTAAGGTAATATGAATACATCTTCTCTTTCAAATTCTTAAAAAAAAAATCAGACTGTCGTATTAACAATAAGCTTTTCAAATGCAATCAATATTATTTTTAAAATAAAATTAATATTTTTACAAATAATTCAGTAATAATCTTTATAAAATTCGGAATTAAAGTATTTTAATTAAACTTAAAAAAAAAATAAAATAAATGATTTGTTCAATTTAGAAAAGAATGTAAATATGATTAAAAAAAAGATATAAATTGCTGAAAATATTTTGCTCTAAAAGATATGAGTAATGATATTTTTAATTCCCCGGATTAAATGTTTAAACAGTTATTTAATTAAAATTGTCATGCGAAACATCGCAATATGCGCTGTAAGAGGCCAGAACAGCGAATAAAGTAGTGCGTTCTTTCGGGAGTTTGCAAGCTCGGCGAAACGTGCAAAAAGAAAGACGTGTGCTAATTAATGAAAGACCGCGAGGAAGCGGAAGGAGAGGCTGCGTCAAAAGCACGACGGGTCCTGAAGGAGGTTGGTGTTTCGAAGGAGGGTGGTGTGCGTGTTCAAAAGCCGCGACTAAAAATACAAATGCTATTTCGGGCCAGAGGCGGAAGGTCAAGGCGTACTAGAAACGGCTCGTTCGCTCGAGAAAATATGTGTCTTCTTTGTGGTCGTCGTTATCGTTATCGTCGTCGTCGTTGTCGTCGTCGACATACATCGTGCCTAGCTAAAACGACTTTCTCCCTCTTCCTCCCTTTTGTCCCCCACGTGTCGTGTCTTGTAACATCACTTGTTATAATTATTTTAACTGTACTGCCTTGTAATTTTATACCTCTTCAGTTTCCACACTTTCTCTTATCTGTATTTTTCGTTTTCAAGTTTGTTTCTCCATAAGATTGTGTTCCTTCGTATGTCGAATTTTTTTTTTTAATAATTTTCATAATCTTTACACATAAATGACTTTAATTGTTCCGCGCGTTATTTCATTTCAAATAAAAATGTATTTATTACTTTAATTCTTGCATCGAGAGAACAAAATACGCTAAATATAGTATAAAAACATTTAATTAAAAATGTTTTATTAAAATCTTTTGTTCCTGAATTTTTAAATAATATTTCAAATTGAATGACTCTGTGACTCTGGAAATACTCGCGTTTTCTACGCCGGCGTGCGATAAACCAGGCTGCTATAATAATTAAGCAAGCACCTTATCATTTCCAGCTTGATACCGAAAGCTTATTCATCCCGCGCGATTCATGCGCTCGCGTACTGTAATGTTCAAAGCTCGTTCTCGCTCGACGAAATTTGACGAAAACAATATTATTCGACAAACGCGACACACGTCTCTCGCTGCATGGTCCTCCATATAAAAAATGCACAATAGTTCCCCGCGTCGTGACGGGAGAACTTTCGAACAATAGACAGCCTTACACAATACGTCGAACGTCGGGATGTAAAAAACGAAAGATACTCGAACATTCAGCACGATAGATGTGTGTATACCGTAATATTCGCGGCGTAATTCGAGCATAACCGTACCGGCTTCTCGGCCATCCGACGAGTTCTCTCTCCATCCTCGCAACACTTGTGTATGCGTGTGTATGTGTGTTGTGTGTGCAGTGTCATCGATCGAGAAGCTATCTGTCGATTGTTATCGATAAGACGTCGTAGATTACGAGAGGAAGCTCGCGACATCGATAGAAGCGGATCTAACCGAACGTATATCCCGCGTTGCTGCTCTCTTTGCATGCAGCCTCTTTCTTCCTTCCTTCCTCCTCCCCCCCTCACCCCCTTCCCCTCTCTGCCGCTGCCAGATGCAGCTACCGAGATCTCGCGCGATTGCAAGTGCCCGCGCGAATCGGTATTACCGCTCGACTATACGTTAATCAAAACATCTTTCACACGCGAGTAGCTTCGTAGCAGTAGATATAGACGTAATACCCGATAGAGAGAGAGATTGATCATCGTTCCAAATGCGCGTTTATGCACACTACATGGATTCCTCGTGGATCTCTCATTTCCGAGAGATTCCGGATTTCTGTATTTGTATAAGCATAAAGAAATCAGGAAATGTAGATCGGCATTTGGATTTCTGGGTAATATAGCAGAAGAATTCTCTTAATAATAGACTTCGATTTTTCCACACAAATTCCTAGATCCCTAAAAATCATTTATCCAAAAGAGAAAAGAAAAAAAATGCAACGCGCAATTTTATAAAATTTTACTTTCCACATATATGGAATACGAGCAAAGGTATTCTCATATAAACTCTGTAAATTGGAAGCCTTCTTAAAGAAAGATACTTGATCTCACCATTTATGCGATTGCCGAGAAGCTCGGCGCGAATCTTCCATTTCGCATCGATATTGCATATCCAATATTATCGCCTAAGGTGTTTCACATTTCGTACTCTCATCGCGTTACAAAGCGGCGGATAAATGGCGATTAACGGGATTTCCAAAGACGGATCCCCAAACAACCATACGCGCTGCCGCGGATGCCGTTAACGGCGATAATGATTCTTCGTTTCGCGCGAAATAGTGCGTCGATAAGGTGTCGTGGATTACGAGGAATATAAAACCGCTCTCGCGCGGACGATTCTATAATAAAAGAATATCGTTTCACGTTCGAAAGATTAGCGCGATTCCGATCGTCTCGCGGAAACAAGCTTGCGTGAAATTAAGTATATGCGCATCTCGTTATTTCGATTTTTCGAGAACAAAGTATCAAGTCTCCATTCCGATGTACTATAAAAAATTAATGCACTAATGTCGATGTATCGATGGCGAGGAGATTATACCTTTTTGCCACGTGAGATAATCGATCGAACGCATCGAGTGAAAACGCGCAATATCGCTCGAGTGAATCTCTCGCCAATCGTTTTGCATATTTAAAATTGTGCTTCCATGAGAGCAACATTGAGTCCGTATTGCAATCCAGCGGAAAATATCAGCCGTTTCATGGCACGGTTCGCAAACATCACCGACATTACGATTCATTACACTTTTTTCACATATAGGAGAAATAATCGTACTATCGATGAGCTAAACGAAAGTTGTTAACATTTAAGCTCTTTTGATTTTTTTATTCTTCTTGGAATATTATTGTTTGACCATAAATTATATGACTATAACATATTGCATATCGTAGTGACAAAAATCTTGCATTCTTTACGGTTGGAAAAAACCAGGTATTTAATTCATTTGTATTTTTATGAAAATAAAATTATTATACGATCACTCGATAAGAGCTTCACAAATAAAAAAAAAAAAAAAAAATATTTAAAAAATATGAAAGAGATAAAGAAAGAAATTCTGATTTCGTTTAAATATCTACCAAAAAAATTCATACATATTTATCATATAATACGTATGATAAAATATACAAAAAAATCTCTTCTACAAAACACGAAAATCCGCATATCAAGAATGCAAACATGTGCTATATACATATTTAAGAGTTACACCGCTCCGCGTATCACAAAAATAATATATAGGTGTGTGTACACGCGTGCATATATCTGTGTTTGAGATTATATTTTATTAATTTGCTTCGGCACGCCGCGCTACTAGTGTACGCTAATACATGCCGCCATTATATCGTAATAGAAAGCGTTAAGCGAAGGCCCGCATATTTCTCTGGCGATCATCATCATCATGCGGCAGCACGACGCTGCAATAATTGTCTCCTTCTTTTTTCTCACGAGAGCGCGGTCACGTGAAACGCGCGTATCGATAAGAGGACATAGATTATGACGAGAACGACGTGTGCTCATGGCATTTACAAACTTGCGGCAATTAATTTTCGCGTTTGCGCGCTCTTCTTTTTCCCTTCGCGCTCCTATCCTACCCTCGTTTATCCCTCAGATTAATGTCCCGAAGACCGGCACATCGCAAGGTTCTTTTTTTTTTCCCGCGCTTTATTAAGTTTCACTCGAATGCCGCGTCCTTGGACGCGTAATGCGACGCGGCGCGCGCTGTCATCTGAATATCGTAGACTCGCTCGTATGCAGATTCGATACGCACGTTGCATGCGCAACTCATTCCAAGCGCATGATTCGACATCATAATCTACTTACGCGATCCCGCGTGTGTAACTCGCCTTTACAAGCTAATCTATCACGCTATAATATGTAAGATTGTCGATTCTATTCAAACTTAATCGCGCGCACAACTAGATATTATAAATCTAAAAATATTGATTTTTTTTTTTATTGCAAAAGGAAATCTTGTGTAAAAACAAGAAAATAATTATTTATATACATTAATGTTATCATTATGAAATAACTTGCTATATTTATCTTATATTTGTGATAGTAATTCAAAACAGAGTTTCTCTTTTTTGCAAAGGTAGCTAAAGTTATTCTATCGTATACCATTAATTAGGAAAGATTGTTCTTACCGGTGTTTGAAATTCTGATAATAGTTGAAATGTTACAAGAAATCGCATAAATACTGATTTTTACATTAGACATAACGTTGATTTCCTTGAGAGAAGACGAAATATCTCCGTAGGCAATGTTAAACGACCCCTTAAATGTATACTTTGCGAGAATGCATTTCGCGTTTAGCTACCTACTCTGCAATGTCCTACAAAGCATTGAGCGGTAAGAAAGCAACATTACCAAGTTACTGCAACATCCGTGAAACAGCCTGGTTTAAAGTCACGATGTGTTTCATAAAAGCGTTAACTTTCCTAAAGACGGAAATTTCTCCTAATCTAACAATAAAACGAAAAATCTGAACAATTAAGGATAAGGAAATTTGTTGCACGCGCTCACTGACAGATAAATTTCTCTTATAATTTTATATTATTTTCAAACAGATAATTTTATATTAGGTATTACTCCAGCATATCGTACCATAATATCGCGCTATTCCATCAACAAATCTGCATTGTCAAAATAATATAATGAAAAAAACATGAGAAAGGAATTCTTCAAAATATTGTGATAATCTTCGAGATGTTAAATCACTGAGTCAAACTTGATTTATTGATCCGGCCAAATGATTTCTTTTTTATTTCAATCGTTAATTTCGTCATTTTTTTCTTCGGTTTTCTTTCGCACTAAAACAAAGTTATACGATCGCGATTTAACAAAACGAGATCGCGCCATTCCATAATTCTAGAATGTAGAACGGCCGAAATTTATTCGCAGCGAGAGAGAACCTCTTGGTGGTGCGCCGCACCATTGCGGGGCACGCTACTTTCTCCAGCGAAATGCCAACGAGTTAGGCACTACGTGAGATATTAACTGTGCGGAGCATACGCTCCGAGAGCTCTTGTGCTCTCTCGCTTATGAATCGCCACCACCGCCAGTAATCCAGGCTGCTCGGCGCTCTCGAAATAGACCGCGACATCGGATCGCAGAGTTCCTGGCGAGCCATGAGGATCGCGATGTCCAATCGGAACGCTGTTATCGAGTTATTAATCCATGTGTGTCAAATCTCGGAAATACGAATTTGCGGAGCAGTCTGGAGAGCTTATTCTATATCTTACTCTATATCTTATTCGTAAATATTTTATACTTCTAAGATAATTTAATAATAATTTCACATTTTTACAGTTATAGAACATGTATTGAAAATGTGCAAATATTTTAGACATTCTTTTGAAAAGATTGATCCTAATTTTTGACATAATTAATCTGCGTTTAAAATATTAATGGTTAAAATCAATAGAATCGATAAAAATTGTTTATAAAGTGAAAATGTATATATAACATTAAAAATGGATAAATTTAAACACATAATAATCGATTTGTAATTATAAATAACAAAATATTATTAAATTGAAATTGTATTTATATGTGAAATTATATTTATATTTAATAAAAAAAAAATCAAAAAAAGCGTCAAAACAATTATATATATTCTCTCTTTTATATAAAATAGTTAAAAAATCTATTTACTTAAGTTTAAGTACATAAAGATTTTTGTCTTGCATATGAGAATAAAAAAATGCCGCCAGCAAGTAAAAAAAGAGAGAAGTCTTTACGCGCAGGATGAAATCGATTACACGCGCGACCACTATTCTCAATCGGCGTCCACCGCGACATTAAATCACTATTAAGTGTCAGCTCGTATCGCGGCTAATTGATGAAGGAGGGCTAATTACAGCGACAGCGCCGCCGACTCGGCCGCGAAATTACGCGGAATTTGTTAGGCGCTTTTTGCAAAACGACCGGATTCCGGTCGGCTGTTCGCGCATTAGGCGAGAGAAGCCTTCCCGTTTCTTGCCGTCTCTCTTTTTCACCTTCCTCGCGATCGCCGAGAATTCGCGAGCGCGCGCGCGGCCTGCTTTCAAAAATCGGGTCCCAATTTTTACGTCGATGTTCTTCCCAGAAATTCATATTGGCCCCACGAAACTGTTTTTGCGATTCTTCATTCTCTTTAATAACGAGTGTATAATGTATGAGTATGTGTAACTTGTAAAACTTGCATGTGTCAAAAAGAACGATATATTATATGACGATGATTATTAATATAATATTTAATTTAAGTCTTCACTTCCAAATCAATCATTTTGAACATTGTAACACTTCATTATCTAAAGTAAAATATATTTCTAAGAAAAAACGCTTTTCTTGATATGGTAAATGTAAACTATAAATATTTAATAATTCGCATAAATAATAATGATAGAAATAACATTTTTATATGTACTTATTTTCTTATCAATACATAATTTTATGATGTGCGAGACTCTCCGCGATTTCACTATCTCTCGCTGTACGTAAAGTATTCCGATCATATGTAGATTGCATAATAAATCGGATACTTTTCTCTTCCTTCCAGCGTCTTTTTTTTTTGTTTCTCTCTCTCTCTCTCTCTCTCTCTGTTCATATGATCATGCATGCAATAATTTTTCCTCGTTTACTCAGAAGCGGCGAATTATCTCTCACTTTAGCGGATGTAGACGACACAGAAAACAAGTGATTCTCCATAAATCTTATTGTTAGAACAATCTTTTTCTTTAAATAGCGATATTTTTCAAATTATTCATATACATATAAAGTTCTTTTTATAAAATACGAGTGCACATAACAAGTTATATTTATTTTCAAACTATATTGTTTTAATAGAGAAGTAACTGGTTGTGAAAACAGACAGTGCTTTGATTAATAGCGAATTGCGGTCGACCGTGTTTCCATTGTTTACCGATACAGATGACAAGTTGCACGAGAGGTTCCATGAGGTTTGAATGTTTATTACAGATCGCGCATAACATCTAACTTTGTACTGTAAATAATACGTAGAAATTTTTTTCGGGAAATTGTGCCTGCAAATCGTGTTATATCGCGATAAAAAAAAAAATCTTCGATTGCTCTCTATTTCATTTCTCCGCCATCAGAGTTTCATCAAATATCTTTCACAATCAAATATCTTTCGTTAACACGCGTAGAGAGACGCTTTTATCGAAGACGACGGAATAAAGAATTGCGAAATTATCGTAAAACGATGCATCGATGACGCGCGGATGAACTCTTTCTCGCTCACAATCTCCCCTTGTGAAAGTCTCGAGAACTCGCTGACTTTCTTTCACGCGGCAATTCATAGTGCTTCGATATAGGTACGTGCAATTTGCAAGACATGCAGCAGCATAAGAATAATGCTGATAATTTTGCCATCTCATTTTGAAATTCTCTCATTTAATCTCATATTCAAATTCTCTTATTTTTCAAAAAGCATTTTTTTTCGATGCCTTTTTCGATGATAGATATATATTGACTCAATTTTAATAAATTATCGCGCGCGCGATTTATATTATTTCAAAAATTTCCTAATTATAACGCATGCTTTTCTCTCTCTCTCTCTCTCTCTCTCTTTCATTACTTTCCTCCTTTCCTTTTTTTTTTTTAATGAATCATTTAAAATAAACATTCCATATATATCAAGACAAAGGACCAGATGTTTTATCTGCTCCTGCTTTGAGCTTGCACCAACGAATGTAGATTCCTATTCTAATTTTGATTTGTGAGACGACGGAGAATTTCATGGTCGGATAGAACCGCGGTCGGCCACACGTGTGTTTCAGTTTTGAGATTACGGATGTAGATTCGGGTATATAACAGAGCCTGGCTTACCGCCATATCCTTCATACAAGGTAACCAGTCCGACTTATAATACACATCAGCTGTCGAGTTAGCCAAATATTGAAGTCATACGCGATACAAAAAAAAAAAGAAAAAGAAAAAGAAACAAGTTTCAAAATAATCATAGATATTTGTACACAAGTATTAGAGAGATAAGTCATGACATAATTACACCTGTGACAAATTTTATACGCACGAGTCTAAAAATTCCAACTGCACGCCATCATATTCGGAGAGATTTTTTTGTATCACGAATGACAGTGGACAGCGACATTCCTCTACTACAAATCCGGTATATCTCAATCTGTATCGTGAGAAAGTGAAGCTAGCAGGTCTCTGCGTATAATGTTGAAGTCTCTGGTGACAAGCGAAATAAAATTCACTCGACAACTCGCAAACTCGTCTCAGTTGCTCGTGTATATGTATATGTATATACGCGTGCGCATACATTTCGCAATGATCACGCGATTGTTTGAGTCTATTTGGCTGGTTATTCGCGATTCTCGACATGTAGCACGATGAATCGAGCGATCGCTGATTACGATCGTGCGCTAGTTAAGAACGTCGACTTTCCTCGCGCGATCGATGCACGATCACATGGCAAGACAACGCTCTCACGCGGACTAATCCTCTGTAATTAATTGGTACTAAATATTTATAGCAGCTGTTACGTCCCTGGTGGTACTGGTGAGTTGCAATATGTAATTAACGACATGATAACTCGAATCAGAGAAACGTTTCGAGACGAGAAGTTCGCAAACTGTGATCTATAATTTATATACATACATATTCGCAATTTCAAAATTAACCATCAAGCTACAAAATATTAAATGCGTAAAAAAAAATAATTATACGAGAAAATACTTTCTAAGCAATACTTTCTTGTCTAATTTGAAATATTTGAATTAATCGTATATCGTTGTACAAAAATTTTCCATTTTCAATCTTGCACAATCGTAATTGGCAATGTAATCATAATTGTTACTTTAGGCTTAAAGCTTTTAATGCAAAGCGTTCGTGTATCAGAACATACGTGCTCAAAGGAGTTATGTCACGAATTACATCACGTGATAATTCGGTACGTTACACATAGACGCGTATGCGGATTAATTTATCGCGATCAAATGTGCTCGCGCTCGACTGATCCGCGTCGTGTCGTCGCGCCGCTAACGAGCGATCTATATTCGTAAATTATGCGAGATTAACGGAAATCGCTGTCGTCGTCATCGTCAAGCTTAAATGCAGGTTACGTGAAATTCTCGCGTCGCCGTTCCTGCAATCGTCGGATGTAAACGTGGTCATTTTGACGGTTAGTACGTGAGTGCGATCGGCCGTGTTCGCTGACGTTAGGGTCAGCGAAAGATCGTAAATCAAGGTCGGAGAGTCGCGACGCAGATCGCGAGGCCAGACGTTTTCCATCGTCTCCGTGGCAAATTGCGTCTCCTCTCTCGGAGAACAGAAGCGGCGACGCCGCGCGACTATCGATAAACACGAACGGTATTCCCAACGCGCCGGTGATGAAACTCGTATAAATTCGTGAAAGTTGCGCGAAACGCGCGAAAATGCAATTCACGAATTTAAGTCATTTAGCCAAGAATAATTGAATCGATTTTCAAAGTTCTATTAAATGTCCTATGCTTTAATTAGCTCGGCGTGCCGATTAATAAAGATTCTGATTCGATTTCAAGGTCTGGAGACATTGTTATTTATGCATTAGATGAATCATAAGCAATCGATATTTTGACGATCTTCAATATTGAATGCATCGCAATATTAATATTAAAGATCGAGAACGAATAAATTAAAAGAGATTAATGCGAGTTGTACATAAAAATTATCGTTTAGAATATGAACGTAAAATATTGATGCCAAAAATACAAAAAAAAAAATATTTCGATATTATCGAAGTTATTACACAAAATCTCGTAAGTTTTCCTCGTCATTTAGAACTTTTTCTCCGCCTGACACGTAATGCCTATCTTCAAATTTTATTGTAACTTTAAAATTATTACGAGCTTTATTAAGCTTTTTCGCAAAAAAATTTGATATTTTTCTCACTTCGCATCGTAATGTGCGAATATTTAAATATCATAAAATTCACAATATTACTCTTTACAAACATTATCACATTTAGTTATTACGAAATTTATGTGTTTATCGATTATATCTGATTGCATACAATTTTGCGATTATATTTTTAATTGAAACATCGTAATCATCTAAATATCGTGTAATTTTAACAAGAGAGATGCATCTTTCATATAAAATGAGAAAAAATATTGTTTACAATTTTCTACAAAGATAATCGATATATATAAAATAAATAAAAATAAATATGTGTAAAAATGTGTATAAATATGTGTATAAATAAATGTTTTAATTCAATTAATACTGTATGTTACATCCGAGAATTTTTATCATACAATCACAGATCAAGTAAATACTTATTTAAAGGAAAAACACATGTTTATAACAAAAGTCCGACAATATTCAACATATATAAATGTTATATTCTAAATTGAAATATTATTGCACATATGTATCTAATTGGCTCGCAGAATCAAGACCGATCATATTTTCTTCTCTTGTTATGTGAGAGAGATGAATTCTTTTCAATATTGTTTGTAACTCTATATTTTTTTCGTAAAATTTTTTCACGGCTTCAGAAGATAAAATATAATATAATATCGGATCATGTACTGCATATTTCAGTGTAACTATATTTAAAAATCAAAGATAAATATATTTGGCAACTCTCCATAATAAATTAATATAAAAATTAATATAAATGATAATAATTATTATCCGATCTGTTTTTCGAAGTATCTAAATCGCGATAAAAATCTTCCTTCATTAATTTGTATATATCATATAAAAAAAATGAAACCTTTTATGAAACACATTTTACTAAAAAAAGAGATAGGAAATAATAAAAATATTAAATCGTCGAAATGATTAAATCGTAACGCGCAGCACGATAAATCGGTCATAAATGGACATATGCAGATTTCGACCTTGCTTTAGTGTATACAAACCCACCATATTTCGCAGAGCATACTCGTGATATACATTTTGCCGACGACGAGCACGGGAAGCGTACGTACAAATTCGCAAAGATCAACGGGCAAGCAAAATATGCGGTCGGGCGAGCGGAAAATCGGGAAATGGGGCCGCGGGGAGAACGCGGATACAAAGTATCGTGCATGTCATATTTGCGCGGCCATTTGGTAGCCGACCAACGTTCATAAAATCAGACCGACAGTGCGAACATTCGCACAGAAATTCGAGCGACTTGCCGGAGCACGAGTGAAGGAGCACATCCTCGGCAATATAGCCGCCGCCTCGACACGGGGTCGGGGCTATCGATCGACGGTTCGCGAGAAAAATCGGCGATACGAGGAATACCAGCGGCGACCCGTAGAATGCGGCCCGTCAATATTTGAATGATATGGTTATGAGCCGCTGATCGATAACGTACTCGTGCGGATTCAATGCGGTTTCTCGTGGCGCGAGATCACCGCGAGAAATCGCGCTGTCCTTCCGTCGCGCGATCCCATTACTTAATTTGTAAAGTATGTGAATCGATACGTAAGCGTGGATACGATATGTGATTTAGAACGTTATATGAAACCTCTATATATTAAAAATTTGTAACAATTTGTTTAAATATTCAAAGATTCTCAATTTTCTTTTGAAACATATCTAATTAACAAGCGCTAGAGAAGGTAGTTAAATTATACATTTACACATGTGTATAAATGTTCAAAATATTATATAATACTTGATTCTCTTGCAATATTGCAAGAGATGTATATCTAAGTATTTAATATACAATTTAATTAAGTAAAATCTCACTTAAAATAATCGAGAAATTACGTGAGTAATTAATATACAAATTCTTGGCAAGCTTTCCTATGTCAATAATCGTAAATTTCTCAGCAATTCTGCATTTTGAATCATTTACGAATTATCAATTAGCAGGCGCGATATTATTGATGATATTAAATTATATTAATATATCATTATATGTATACATATATGATAAAAAAAGCTCGAACTAACCGCGTCAAACGTTAATATCACCGAACGTCATAAAACGCCGTTGAAATAAGATCCACGTTCAATCGTGAGCAGTGTGAAAAATACATCATTTGGTACAAAATCGAAGCTGAGGATGGCGCGTATTTATTATTCAGCTGTTCGTTCGGTGACTTAGAGTACTTGTCCCGCGCTTTTACACTGAAAACGAGGAGCCCGGGATATCACTTTTGTGTCCCTCGAGTGCGCGGTTGTATCGCCGCGGATAAACCGATTTTCGAAAGGCAACCACGCGAGAATAAAATGAAACGTCTGAGCGGTAAAATGTTTTAAGGATCACCATTTGATATGCGTGTGAGTTCAATTTACTGGAAGCACGATAACAATATGTATTTTGTAACGGTAAAAAAAAACGCATTCGAGTTCTATCAATAGAAATATCTCGCGTCAATTACGTTGCGGTAAATTTAGTATAAATGAAGATGTATTTGTACGTGCTGATGAAATAAAATTTAGCTTCTTTGGCCATGGTATGTAAATGGTTATGATAGTATAATATTTTTATTAGCTTCCAATTGCAGCTAATCGAGTTGTCTTATTCTTTGTTACATGTACATAATAATTATGTTAAAAAAATGTTAACCCCAGCAATGAAAAAGTTTGTAAAGAATGTATCAAGAGTTAATAAACGCGATCAACAATGTGCCAAGCTAAAGTGATGGCTTCCGTCATTTAAAATCGCACATCACGTCGCGCTTGATTTATGCCGTGATTTTTGTGTCAGAATAAGCATATTTTTTGCGAAAAAAAGCTATCTATATCTAAAATTATATAACAAAGACATCGCACATTGAGCAAACAAATTAAATGATCTGTTGTTCGGTTAAAATTCTTTCCACCGATTCATCTTATCAATACATTCCGATTCCTTTAACAAAGTATAAATTCCGTACAAAATGTTATAATGTTATCGATAATGTTATTTTAATATTCGTTGTCGATAAACAAAAACGCGTAAAATAAACATTACAATAATAACAAAGTTACATGATTAATAATACTTCTCGAGTTTAAAAAGAAATTGCTACTTACCTTCAATTAAATATCATATATGTAATTGCACGTATTATTTGCCATGACACAACTTCTACTACCGACCAGTTTTAATTACCGCAAAAAGTTAGAATATTAGTTGCATCCTTCACGATTAAACGAAATCATTGTACACGACAAGTAAATTAAATAAATTACCATTGACGCTGCCTTACTAACTTGCCACTAATTATACTGTACATTTCATCAGCGTAATTAGATACAATGCTTCCAACTCGACACTGAGATATCTGTAAATGCGTTTACGACGCAGAAATAATCAAATATAATATAATTATTTATGTAATTTTTATTTTTATTTAAAGAGATTAAAAAAATTGTAATTTAAAATTTTATTATAAAATGATATTATTTAAAAATATTTAAAAATATCCAATCAAAGTTCTAATATCTTTTCGTATAATTCTGCTTCAGAGGAGAATTTTTCTTTGCATAGATTCCGCAAAGATTATAATACAAGCAATTTTTATATTTGTTAGAGATGATCATCGCATATCGAATATATCAAAACGATTCATTTACATGGCGCCCGTTTATATGCTAATAAACATCGCGTTCTCGATATAAATCTCGGTGTGATTTTTTTGTTACCTCTGAGCAAGTAGGCGGCGAGCATCATGTCCTTGAGCTGTGGCAGATAAAGACCATTGAGCAAGCCGTGATTCAAGTAGTTCATATTAGGGAGCGAACTATTATAGTTCAGCCCCGGTCTGAGGTGGTTGAGGTTGGTCAGGTGACAGGGATGGCTCAGTCCGTGATTCAGGCCTTGGTCCTCGCCCAGTAGTTCGCAGATTCTGCATCGAATTTTGGTCATCCTGCCGCGCACCGATTTCGTTTGTCCAGCGCGCACTCGCGTCGAAGAACTTCGTCTCGAATCGGTATCACTTGGCTCACGATCACGCGGGATCGAGATAACGAGTTCTCTCTCAAATATTACAAAAATATATTTGTACGACTATATCACTGCGCGATTTCGCGCTCTCTCTCTCTCTCTCCGCCACGGCACTTCACACCACTTAGGTTCTTCCGTCTCGATCCTCTGATAAATCGAAGATATCAATGTTATACGACACAAGAAATAAGATGATGAGGAGACTTTAGATTTTTCTCTCGATGTTAATCATTTATTGGAATCAGATATATTTCTCGAGTCAAATCGAATTTTCCATGTTTTAGATTCACGTATCTATAGCGTCAATATTGAGTAGAAAACTTCTTACATGTCTCTAAAGTACTTAATACTGAAAAAATTCGACGATTAAAATTCAAGAATATAGTAAATAAGAATTTATCGGGATAAAGAAATTGTAACGTTTTTAAAAAGATATCAGCCTTATTATATGTTTGTTTAAGCAAACGTTTTCATTGCTCCTTTATTGACCTGCATATCGATCAATTGTTACGTAACTTTACGCTAAAAAATATAATTATAATTATTTTGTATTTGATGACCGGGATTCCGAAATAATATAATTTTATTGTAAAAATTTTCAGAACGTAAGGATATAACAGAATAGAATGATGTAACCAGCAACTGTGAATTAACGATTTACAGAGAAAATTCGCGTAGCGAGATATTTCGTCGCGTCGACAGAAACTGCGACACGCGCGAGCATTCGCGTTATCACGTTACGACTTATCAGCGGAATATCTGTCTACTGACTGAGCGACAACGTCTCTAAGAAGCCGATGTGTCCGACGCTTATTCCGATCCAATCGACGACCTTCGGTTACTCGGCGAAGGTTTCTTCGAACGGCCGTGATGCGGAGAATTAATGCGCTTCAATTGTCAGCTCTCGATTTATACTGCCCTCGTACTTATTGTTCGTTTAATGCATCAATATAATTTTATAAGTGTCATAAATAGGAAGAAGCGTAAGATACCGAAACTTTTTCCAATGTTTATACAAATATTGTCCTAAGAGAATAGGAGATGGCAAGTCTTTATATCGGATGTTCCAGATTCATATCCGTTCTACTTGTGAATTTTTTTTTATTTAAGATGAGTTTTTTTATGGTCGAGAAAGTCGTTGCATCAATTGAGATATATGGCTGGCTGTAACTCTAGAGATTTCCCCTATTAACTATTGTCATTTGGATTCAAACGGACTTGCCTTCAATAAAAATGTAATTCGAGTTGGATGCATAGCCATATGAAATTTAATATTAAAAATTTGCGAAAAAATTACATGTAATAATTTGCTTTAAAAAAAGGGGATTTCAAATGGAGAAGTGCCGTAAATCTTAAATATTTTGTATAAAAAGAACAAAACGACTTTATGCTAAAATTATGAAAAATGTGAAAAATGGTCTTCTAAAATGCACTAGGGAAAAGAATGTCATAATATTTTATAAAAATAATCTGTTTAATAATGAAAGCCTTAAGTTGCTTATTGAATATAAATTAAATTAAGTCTTTGATATTAATAACATTACTATAGCCTATAAATAAATAATTATTTATTTAATCTATTCCATAAATTGTTACAAATAGAACTTGCTTCATTTTATATAAAGAGAGCCAAGCTACAAAAATACTCAACATATCTTCAAACTAAAATAGTCGAAACTGACGCGCTTTCTAGTCTCGCCTTTTCGTATAGAAGCCGAGCACACAAAGGCTCTGATCTTTTAGCTCAAAAAAAGAGTTACAGCATCTCGCTTTACGGTTTGAAATTGATCTCAACGACGTTTCGCAGCAAAGAAGACATACTCAGTGTTTCGAAAAGTAAATGCCGAAACGTACGCCAAAGCGTAAAAAGCTGTGTTAGATGAGAGAATGTATACGCGGCTGTATTTGTCAAGAGCCTCGGAGAGACTATATCAGTGTCGGTGCAAAAAGTTTCCGACTCGTTATTTTAACGCAACTTGATCTACCGTAAAGTTGTACAATATACATATAGTGGTTTTTATGCAAAAGTATTCGCGAACACGATTTTATTCACTCTACGAATACCTGTCATTTTCACGAAACACTGATGACATTCTTCTTCCTTTTATTTGCACCGTAAAAAATACATTTATATAAAAATATTTCAGCTAAACAAAAACACAATAAATTACATATTTTAATTATCACTATATATATATATATATTTATTTTTTTTTTAAAGAAGATAGTTATTCTCATTATTTTCGGAGAAATAAATGATTGTGGATAGAAGAATGAATTAGAACAAATCGCAGTTGGGTGCTTCGATCGTACAGTGACCTTTATATTCTTTGTCTACGCTCGTGCACGGCAAAACTTGCGAGAGAAACAACCTTGGCCAAGTTCTGCAAAGGAATATTGGACAGTTCTGCTTTACGAAGCTATGCGATGTAGTATATAAATTTTGGATTTAAATCACTCATCCCGTTGTGCAGGGAGCAACGATTTATTGGCAAGCTCTAATTTTTACATTGTTATACTAAATCAAAATTCCCAAAACTATTTATTTTCACTATTATATGAATAATGAATGACAATGCGCATATCTAGGTTAAATTGATGTATAGCTTTTATAATTGTAACATTGAAAAATGGAGATGAAATCTCCACCGTCATAAAACATACAAATTGATTCGCGAAAATATATTTTTCTCCGAACAAACACGTTCCGGATCCCCCCGTTTTTCGATTATTCGCAATCAATGTTGCGTATACAGTCAGTTATAATTACTCGGCAACGTTTCCATCGATAAATAACTAAAACGGAAGCGGAAAACGTACCGCGGCTAACGAACATGAAATCGCGGTCGAATGTATTTCTGTAGTTTGTCTATACAAGCAATGAATCCCATAAATGTTACATAGTAAGCAACTATGATTAGTTGTGCGTATCGAGTTTTAACATTTCAAGCATAAATAATTACAGATTAAGGTTATTTTTATCGGAAAGATACTCTTGTAAATTTAACGAGTGTGAATTTTTTCGATAAAGACGCTCCAACAATCCTGCAATTGATTATAATCAGATACATTGTCAACATTATTGAAATAATTAAGCTAATTAAAGAGCAAATCGATGGATCATTGTGACAATATTGGATCAACACTGTCCCGTAAAAACAGAATGCGTTAGATAAGTTTCGTGAAAATGAATCTTGTAATAATGACAATGCGAGAGGCAACGTGCTCGCTTAGATCCAAGAAAACAGATGAAAAATGCACGCAGGTGCACACCTGCATATTCCGAATGTAATTCAGCGAATTAGTAACACAGCCAGCCATTGTGTTTCTTCGTAAAGGTATCGTACAAAGTGACTATAGTGACACATGCTACTCGAGTCCTAACAATGTACTTTTCTCTTGCGTATTACTCTTTCCCCTTTCCGTGACTTGTGGATCTTATTTCGAGAAGCGCTATTTACTCGAAACACCGTCGACGAAGCCAATATTAGAAGTCTCCTTGTATTCGTTAAAAGTTAAGCTCTTGTTGAATTCGTTTCATGTATATTACCAAAGTTCATCGCGCCCATGGTGCACTGCGTCAGTCATTCGGCTACCTAAACATGCACTTTAATCGGATGCTGCACTTTGCGCGAACGGATGCAATCAGAGAAGGAACATTGCGTTTACGTTTTTCGACAAAGGCAAAATATCTTTATACAACTCTTACAGCAGTTTTATGAATAATATAAATAGGATATTAATTATTGCGATGATTAATACAGATCTAGGTGCCAAAATCGTTTATTTCATCGAGAGCAAATCCGCGTTTCTTAATTAAAAAATAAATATATTTGTTTACGATAAAATAATTATGTGTATATTAAAAAATTGCGTAAAAAAATTGCTTATCCGATATGTACACAACCATTATTTTACGGGTTATAATAAAAGTAGCGCAAAAAACACAATCAAAGCAATTCTAGAGATAATCTCTATTATTCTAAATATAATCCCGCGCGCACAATCCGCTCTGTATAATTCCAACATATTTTTCGCGTCGTTGCAAATTAGACGTGCACTTATCGTATGACTCTTTCGCTCGATTCCGTGTAAACAAAGCCGCAAGGTGAAAGAGTCGCACAAAGTATGTGAAACGGTGAAACTCAGCAAGTGCGATAAAAGCACGGGGCTTTTGATATTGCTTTTCCACTGTATCGTCTACTTCGCTTTTTTTCTCTCTTTTGAGAAAAACCTTTTCACTTCTACCTTTACCCTTTTGTAGACAAGATTGAAGAACATTGATGTTGATATTTAAGAGTGATAACATTACATACATATTTTACTTCGAATCTATTACAATCACGTTCGATCGATCGATGGAACCGATCTTTTTGATCGTTTATTCCGCACGAATGTTTGAACGCGCGCGCCACATAAATGAACAGGAAGATTGTTTCTTGCACACCAAATTGAAAATGTAGGTATAAAATTCCTTAAAAAGAATTTACGTTCTTTAAAAACTTACAAAAATAAAATTTTTGCTTCTAACCAAACCTCTACATCCAAGGTACTCGGTCCCTAAGTGCACTCTTTTACTCTTTTCCTATATACGTTTTTTTTTCCCCTCTCGTAATGCGAGTTGTACATGTTTATCAATAATACGATTGGAAAACAGTCAACTATGAATTAATAAATATTATATCTTTCCATCTATTGGAAATTTTTTTTTTTTTTTCGTAGCTGCAACAGAGAAAGAAATAACTTTCTTCACATTCTTCATCGATTTAATCCATTATTACCGCATGAATAGATCAATGCACAAAAATGGCGAACGCTTAAAACTGAATTGATAATAACGGCTGCTAATGCTCCCCGGTTAAATCTCTGTGAAATTGTAAATCGATAAAACCACTATCGCTCGTTTTGTCGCGAAGACGGCGCCCGTTACGGTTCTAAAGATGTTAGGTAAGTAAAGTTAAGTAAACTGAAGTGGGAAGTGTACAGCGAAGTGCAGCAAAGTGTATCATATTACGGCATTATGAGATTACTTTGTAAAATCTTTCTATTCTCGAGAGTTCTCTCTCTCTCTCTCTCTCTCTTTTGACGGCAGTTAACTGCCGCGCGCGCGCGCGCGCGAGATGCTTCTTCGCGCATAAAACCACGATGTTTTTTGACCTCCGAAGACATTGTTTAATCGCACAACAGGAAAACATCCCGTTTCTCTTTGATTACGTTAGCATTGCTAATCCGCAAAACTGCGTTTACCGCCGTTTCTTTGGCCCCCTATTTTCCCATCTCCGTACGCGAGCCTCTTCTCCTTCTTTTTCTGCCACCCTCGACACGGAGTGAAAAATCACTCGGACTCAATAGCTCGTGCTTTATTTATGCAATAAAATATAAGATATCGTAACGAGAGAGAGGCAGATTTTCTCTTTCGGTGCGCGAAGTGTAAATGGTCTCGCGAGAAATCTGTTTGAATGCATCGCCATGCGAATCTAATCCCGAATAAAATGCGTCGGCTCTGACAAAATAAGATGAATTATTAACGACGATGAGAAGAATAATCCTCGCGCATCCGTCGCAAAAAAGGCAAACTGTGCGCGCGTTAATTCTTTCATTCTAAAATGCAAACATATCTTTTCCTCTGTATGATTACGAAAGTATATAATTTTATAGCCATTTAATATCACTATTGAATTAGATTCCATATTATCCGAATCATTTAACACCACTTGTAATTTTTAAATGCAATAAATTACATTTCATATTTATAATATAGAACTCGTAACAACATAATTTCATTACATTCATTTATATTTAATTTCAACATTTTTTTATGATTCTAAACTAAGTGATTCATATTTAATCAATACACATTGCAAATAGTAAGGCGACACTGTAATTTAAAATATTTAAATTGTAAATATTTATACATTTAAAAGAACGCCGTAAAAAATATAAAAGTTATAATTTAAATAATAAATATTAATCAAGATACACGTATTTTGGAATATATAATTATAATAAATACATACAGTAATTATATCGCAAACAAATTATTAACTTCTTTGAGTATCAGATCTATTTATTCAATGACGCATTGCAAATCTTTGCGCTTCGATCACAAATCATATCTTTTCGAATAGTCACGCAAATGAAGTGTCAACTCGATATGAACGGGTTACTCGCCGATATTTTTATTTTCCGACGTTAATACATTAAACACCGGACGGGGGCATGACTTTACGAAGGCTGAGAGATAAAAATACGTTCGCGTCTCGTCCGCGGAAGCACTTCCTCTTTATGCCATGGCACTTTGCCACCCCATGTGGTTATGTTACCCCCTCGGTTTACAAACACGGGTAGCGGCGCCAGGGACTCCTTATCGTTCCGAGGAGCCGATAAGCCTGAGCCCGTTCGTGAGTCACGCTTCCGTTCCGCGCGCGCGAGGCGAACCCTTCGGACAAAGTGTTTCTTTCATATTCGTCATAAAACGATTATCGGGGGCGACGCGCACGATTACGGCGAATGCGGCCCGCGCGCGAATATTTCTTTCCTTATCGAGGAAACGATTTCTAAACAAAAGAAAGGGAAAAGCAAGTCCGGAGAACGAGGTCACCTTATTCTTCGTTAAACTAAGAATCTTTGGTTGGTGGATTATCGCACACGTGTATTTCAAAGTATTTATAGAATATAATTATTTCGATTGGTCATACGAAAGCTTTTGGATATAAGATTGCAAAAAAAAAAAGGATAATTTTTTCTTGTTTATAATTCAATTTTTGGCAACAATTAACACGATAAAATGTAATTGTGCAATTTTACATTTAAGTATGAATGTAAAATAATTTGCGCAAATATATTCGAGTAGATAAAATGTTAATATGTCAATAGTAATATTATAAAACGCGATGCATTACGTTATTCAGACGATGAGAAATTATGTTTGTATCTCTTGTACAAACATACTTTTTTCCTCTTATTGAGGAAATCTTATGATTCGCCACGACGCATCTTCGAGGACGCTCGCGAAATCGTCCGTGCAAAAGAAGGCAATAAGAATCGCGGAGTGATCTCATCCGGGTCGGCAAGGCGCGCGCGGATCCTTCGTGATTCAGACGCAAAAGCCTTAAATAGTATTTTCAAGGAGCGGTTCGCGTGCGTAAAAAGAATGCCAAGACAAAAATGTCAACCGAAATCGTCCTTTTTTAAATTTAGAATAATAAGAAAATGTGGTTTGTGTGTTAAGTGTGTGTGTGTGTGTGTGTGTGTGTGATATATTAAAAATGCGAATCCTAAAATTTTTTCTTTGTCGCAACGCGACAAAGAAAATTACTCGCGCTAGTGTCATCTCTTTTCAACTAATTGGCTTTCCATCGATTCTTCGTGACAGATCCATATCGACCGGAGGATACAGCTCGCGCGCTTAAAGTGAAAGATAAATGCGCCGTCAACTCGGGACTTATATAAAGACGGGTCGGTGTCAACAAGTTGCATCATTTTCCGACACGAACAACTCGCTCGATCATCGCGCGCGCACGCGTCGAGAAGTGACGCATTTACAGAGCCCCGAAGCTCTATAAAAGGTGTTCCAGAAACGTGCGAGGAAATTTTTCTAGTTAATAAAAAAAAAAATGTATGCCCTCTTAACGTTACATCTTTTGTTTACTTTATTCGGTCCTTTAATAATTATTTTACTTCTAATAATTCATCATTTAATTTGTAATTGATTTATTTTTCTAAAAATCTTCATCTTTTCAATTACATCATTTATATCAGAATTTTATATCTGAGGTTTTAAACACACATCCCCTTCAGGGAAATATTCGATCGTGAGGTGACTCAGTTAAGGATCAAGCCTAGTTCAGACAAAATATAGCGTACTTTCTAACGAGTTTATTGAACGTGTTTCTAATTGATGGTAACACCCTACGGGCATCGTAACGTAGCACTTACCCTAGGCTAATTGTTCCGATACGAAATTCCTCACGTGTTTCGTAACACCTTCCCTTACATGGTCAAACTTAAATTTCAGCAATTTTTTACATGATAAGTTACGATAAACGTACATTACGGAGACTGAGACTTGACGAATAGTCGATAGGCTTGTTTATGCTTAAACTATCGAAAGTCAAATAATAATCATGAGATATTCTCGAAACGAAAAAAATATTAGCCTAATAAGTTTGATGATTAAGTGAGATCATCAATCTCTAGATTTATCTCTAAACAATCAAAAAGATAAATTGCTTAATTGGATAAATAGTTTTTTAGACGATAAATAATACATAGCATTAAAAAAAATCTTATCGCAAAATTGCACGGTAATCAATAGATATATTCTTGCCTGGGGCGAAATGCGCTTAAAATTACGGTCCATCGCAAATCTGCGACGCATCTAACCGTCTTAGCCAATTCCACCACCTTCGGTTAAAATCAGCAGGGTGAATCGACAGAAAATAGAGGTGAATGAAAATCAAGCATTCTTATCATTTCAGTTGCCATTCCGGTTAATCTAACCGAAGGCAAAATTGGCTCTTGGCGAAACTTCTCACACTCGATCGCAGCTGCGATTCGTATCGACGATAGAGTCGATCGGTTTCGGAAATGCGCCATTGCCCTCCGGTTCATTTTACGATGGACGCAGGAAGAAGAAGAGAGTGTCGTGTGTATAGCAAAATTCTCCGCTCATTGTGTAAACCATTTTCACGAATGACGCGACGCGAGATCCGCGCGAGGGAAGAGGGTGAGCGAGCGAGAGCGAGAGAGAGAGAGAGAGAGAGAGAGGCGCGATTACATACACGTTGAAATTATCTATCGGACGATCGACGCGCGCCTATAATTCAACCGACGGCGTAAACGGCGGAGGTATCAAATGGTAGGCGAGCTATTATTATACCTCCTTCTTGCCGAGCAATTCGAGACCATTTGCACCTTCCGCCGTACCCAGGTGCGCCTAAGTAAGTACGCGGCTGCCGCGGTACAAGAACGGTAATTTACAATGTATACCCTTGTCGAAGGGGGAGGGGGAAAAGGGATGAAGCGATGTATACGACGTGGCGTGCGAGCGCGGTTTATCCACTCCGAGGGATCATCCCGGGGAAGAGCGCGACTACTAATCGAGCTTTAGACAAATTGTCAGGCTGATTAAGTCGTTAAAACACCTCGCTTGTGATTTTCAAACAGGGAGTTGCCCTCGATCGCGCGAATTAAAGTGTAAGACGCAATTTTTTTTCTCCCCCCTTTTCTATACGCACTTAAATGCTGAAAGACATGTAAAAAAAAAAAAAATTTGCATCAACTATTTAGGATTACTTTCAACAACATGATTTGAATTTTGGGTATTGATGGGCGATTAATTAATTAATCGCTGACGTGAAAGGCTAAAAAGGAGCAAATGAAGATTTCATTCGCATTTTGTGACAAAATGTTCGGCTATTTTGAAAACTATTGCATTTTCACTGTTTCCATCGCGCTCTTGCATAATTCCCGGATTCGCATATAAAATAAGCTACGAACGTTAATGAATAAATCTCTTTCAACGTTTAACACATTTCGTGAAGAATTTACCGAAAATGGGACATACTCGAGCCCACACATGTCGACCAAAGGAAATTACGCTCGTTACGCCGTAGGCGAGAGATATTAAACAATCGAGAAAATTAGCATAGAGATTCTCGCGATGTAAACACACCTTGTTTCAGCATGACGCGCGAAAATCACAGCATGCACGCCGAGCTCCACCAACTGCACACGCATCCTCTTTACGCAATAAAGATCGATCGGTAGCTTCCTGGAAGGGATGATGCACGCTCAAATGTGCAAGCGGTTCCCGCTCGAAACGGTATGGATCTCATCAAGCGAAGAGTTGTAATTTCCCATTGACGCGTTGTTCGGAGCTCGCCTGAAGAACGCGGAATGGAGTCAACGCTGGAATCTCGTTTATCTGCACACTCGATCGGCTCGATATATGTATACCGAGGCCTCGTTATCTCCTCGGAGGGCGGTCAGGTCACGTCACGTCGTTGCGGTGTGCCGATACCTCTCACGCCGGCAATCGACCGTTTAACGCGGATCCGCTGCGTCTGGCAGATGATACTCTCGCCGCCGACGACGACGGCAGCGGGTCCAGCGATCGCGCGTTGCCGCGCTTGCTTTCGACTGGACTCGGATCCGCTCGGCGTTCCTCGGCCAGTCAGCAGCCGCGTCGTAGTACGTGTGTCGCGAGCGAGAAGACGAGCATGAATGTCGGTGGCTGGTGTACGTGACCGAGACGGAAATAGAGGCAGGTGGGATACACGCAGTGAAGGGATACACGAGTGTTCGCGGATAGGAACCGAGAGGGACGGTCTATCTACGGGACAGGTAGATAGACGAGAAGCGAAGAGGAGAGAATCAGGGAGGGAGGGGGAGAGGAGGAGGTAGACAAACAGGAGCGACGAGGAGAGGAGCAAATGACGACGGTACATAAGAGCGAGCCGCGTGGAGAACGAGAAAGAGAGACAATGGATTATACTCGAGGGGAACGAAAAGAGAAGAAAAACATGGGAGAGAGGCACGCGCACGCGGCAGCTCGTTCCGAGGCTCGCGACTCGACTGATCTCTCTGCGTTCGCAAAGTCGAGTAGCACCAGCCGGAGTCTTGCCTGCTTGCCTGCCTGCCTGCCTGCCTGCCTTCCTGCCGTCGCCGCACCGGGTCACGTACGAAACTGCTGCCTCATCCCACTACCATGCGGCACTACCACCACTACTATTACTACTATGTGACTATGATGGTGACGGTGACGACGACGACGACGATCCACCATGTAGATGCGACACAACGCGACGCAGCGCACTGCGCCGAAACGTTACTACACTTCGTTCATCACGCTGGTGACTGTATGCGTAAACATCCCTGTGCGTACGTGTTTACGAGCAACACGCGCGCGCGTTGCTCGAGGCCACAGCGCAATGTGCTAAGGAGAACGACGGGGTGATTGCTGCGCGAGTAGCGGGTAGGGAGCCGCAGATTGCGGTGTTCGACACGTCGGGCACGTAAACGTCGTCGTCGTCAGTTGAGCGACGATTTCGATTTTAGGGATAAATAACGCGTGTACTGTCACGCGTTCGCCACGTCACTGTCCTTTCTCTCGCCGTGGAAAATTCCGTAAACAGATAATACCCTCGAATATTCAATAGTAAATAGCACCCCTCCTTCCTCTCCACCGTGTATTTATTTTTTGCATCTTATTTCCTTCCTGTTATTGTGCTTACACGAAAATCGCGCTTTCTTGTAACCAAAGACTTCGACAAATTTGAAATTGATTTTTGCTTAATAAAAATGGATGCATCTCATAATATTAAAATAAAAATTAATAAATTATATGATGATAAAAATTGCACATTGCACTGTATGATTTTCAAACGAGAGCGTACAATTACAAAGCCCAAATGTGGAACAAAAAAAAAAAAATTTTATCGACGTGACAGCTTTGTACCATACAGGTAGAGATTCATCGAGGTCAACGGAGCCCGCGATTGCGTGCGTTTGATATTGATATCGCGCTTTCCAACAGGCTGCTTTTTAATTCTGAACTTTTTGAAGACAGCCATACGTGCAATCCGCGCGTGCGTTTGGCGCTAGGAGTATCGAAAGATTAATGAATGATTTAGTGCTTGCTTTAGCTTCGTGACTATCCTTGTAGGCACTCTACGTAGCGATAGCAACGCATCAACCTCAAGTGCAACGTTTGATATAAGTACGCAAGGATATTTTTCATTAAAAAAACGTTTTTTTATTTCAAAGTTCGCGTATATCTATCCATAAGTTATCTTTCAAAATCTGGATAATCAGATCACAAATAAAATTCCTGCAAAATTCTGTTTAAATCTACTAGAAAAATTATATATATATTTTTTTTTTCATTTAATTATTCATAAATTATTTTTTTATAGAATCACAGAGTCGACGATTTTCCTTTAATTAATACAAAATATCAAGTAGCTGAAATTTAATCAGAAACTTAAAAAAAAATTATTATATTTAATATAAACAAGATTACAAGTGTTGCTAAATTTATCTTTGCGGGGAAAAATATTTTCCAAAGTAAAAGATTAATTTGCCTAGCTTACTCTTTGTAAACATTCGCTGTACCCACCATAATTTAATACTTGCGTATACATAAAATTTTGAAGGATAATCTTTTGACTCTGAGAGGTTAAAGTCTTAGCTTTAAAGGGCAATTGAGCGCAAACGAAGCATTACCATTACTTCTCGAGTCTTAAGTCACCCTGTACACAAACATACATACATACATACATACATATATATATATATATATATATATATATATATATATATATATAGGTATATATATAGGTACAAAGTTTCACCCGAATTGATGAGTTCGGAGCTTGGCCGTGTTCCCTCGTCGGTAACTTCCATAGAAACTAGCACGCGCTTTGCTCCGTACGCTACTTAATAACAAGCATGCAGTAACCGAGACGCCGCGGCGTTCCATATCGAGATCCACAAAGGTATGTATACACGAGAAGACAGATAGATAGAGAGAGAGAGAGAGAGAGAGAGAGAGAGAGAGAGCAATGTGCATATGGTCCTTCGAGCGACGGACAAACGGACGGCCGCGGTATCGATGGTAGACCTCATAATCGATAATTAAAGCGTTTCATCGAACGGCGTCGAAAAGGCTTCTAATCGACACTAATTATCGTGTCGCCCGTAACAGGCTTCGCTCGTAAATAGTATATCCGCGCGCGTCCTTAATTTAATATGATTCTCGAAGGTGTAATTTATGCTCGCGCGACTACACCTACCTATCTACCTACCTACCTACCTATCTACCCTACGGGGTCCCTCTCTCCCTCTTGTTCTTTCGCTCAGCTTCACCGTGATTTAACGTCTCACGGCGTCGATCGAGATCGGGGACAACAGAAAAGAAGAGAGAGAGAGAGAGAACCTGATGGACCTGACGGTGGCATGACGCGTCTCTAACGCGATACTATGAATAATTCATTATAATTAACCGGCTACGACGAAGCCGGGACGAATCTCCACCTTCGATCTCGTCCGATGATCTCGGGATGCGATCATGATCTATTTAAATCAGCGTAACTAGCCTTAACGGCTGGTTGCTGCCGTCGAAGAGACGACTACGGGACAAAGTCCCCATAGAGTGACGATTAAAACGATAAAGCAAGTTATTATCACGCATAATAAATATTTTTTTACAACATTCTCACTGCGTCGTTTTAATGATCGTGAAAATCTGTCAACATAATTATATTTTATACAAAATTTTTAAGAAATAGATGGATTTAAAAAAAAAAATTATCTTTCTTGCGTAAAAAAAAACATTGGTCTCAGTGTTTTTTGTTTAAAAAATATGAAAATTGATCAATTAACAAAAAAAAAAAAATTAAAATTTTAATAAAAAAAATAAAATAAAAGATTATTTAATTTCATACTTAATGACTCTTACTTGACAAGAGTAAACGTATAATTTTTAAAATCATGTCAATAAAAAAATGTGTGTGTGAAAAAAAGTATAATACGTTACATCAATATAAAAGAATATAAATACAGCGATATACTTATCTGAAATTTATTTGGGTCACTTCAAGAAAAAGAGAGAGAAAGAGAGATATAGCGAGTTAACGCACTGTTTAGTTTAGCAAGACGCTGATTCTGCTATCAGAACCAGTTCCAAAAACAGATATATCACGCAGCCATAATCATCGCTATAAAGTAGCCCCCCCGGATCTTATATGCCTTGCAACGACCGCCATGGAGTGCATATACCGAGGCGCAGAATTCCCTCAATTCGCGCAACGTAATGGCGAGAGGCTGGTTTCTCGCGTGCGACAATCAATCGTGCAATTTAACACGCTTTCATGGTGTTATATCCCATCGTCTCTTTCTCTCTCTCCATCTTTCGAATATACTCGCTTCGATATTTCGACCTGGTAATAAACACTCGGTTACAGCCTCTCATCGGGACGATCATTTTTTAACCCTCGACTATTAAGATCATTCCGTTGCAAAACATCGGTCCGTAGCGTAAAATATAAAATGCTAGCAAAAATATTGAACTCTTCTAGATTTCTCACGCTCAAGATATAAAAAATTAGCATAAATATGAGATCAATAAATGATAAAAAAAAGTATGCTTGTTGACAAATAAATAATTTGTTCTTTTTTCTTTTTAAGGAAAGTAAATTTTCGTTATTTAAACTATTATGTGTGTATCATTAATCATAGATAAACTAAAAAAAAAAAAAAATGATACACATTAAATTATTATTAATCACTTTTCATTCGTAAGTATGATGAAAAATCATACTTTATATTTCAATACAATCCTCTTCCCATCATGTAAAAAAGAATATCGATAAATCCCCTTTAAATTAATAATTTATTTTAGCTGCTGCAGACTATTTGGGACAGCAGGAATTATTTGCAACACAAACGTCATGCAACGAATGAACACATTCAAAAACATGCACTATTAATTAATTCAAGCATCAAGAATACGCTTTTGCTGGTTGTGTTTGACAACAGGATAATAAGATTGAATTGAATTAATATAAACAAAGGTATCGAGACTTTTCGAAACAGAAAAAAAAAATGTCAAATTGCAGTTGGAGTTAAATGGACCCTCAGAGGGAAAACGGTACAAGCAACTACTCCGAGCGCGTGCGCGCGAATGTCACTGCAATTAGCAGGGTTAAAAGGATGGGCGGTGACGCGAAAATACAGTTTCGCGATAACGGAAGCACGGTTCGTCCGTCCGCGCGAAACTTGTTAATAGAAATGCGAGACAATTTTCGCAAATAGGTCGCCATCCGGTTCGCTGTGCGTGACACGACGGATTGTGGGCCAGAGACATCGCGATTTGCAAATCGCGAGCAACCGCGTCGACTCACAAAAACAACTTTCCACAGAATCGATTGTAATCTTTTATTTAAAAAAAAAAAATTTTTTTTTTAAGGAAATAAATTTCTCGATCAATTAATCGCGCAACATTTTAATAATTACAAAGCAAATTCGACTCATCAATTCCCCAACAATTTCGCAACACTAATCAATTTTACCGCTAAGACAATTGTTGCGCTGTTCCTCGTTTATCTCGACGGCCTCAATTACTCCACTTGACCCGACATGGGATTGTCATCAAACCGCCGCCATGTCCGCCACTTCAACTTCGAAGCGCGAGGGGTTAAATCAGCTTCATTAGAGCGTGGTGCTTGCCTTCCTCCCGGCTCATCCCCGTGAGCGGACATTCGTGGACTTTACGTGCCTAAGCTCTTTCCCACGACGCGTCTCCGCGCGATCGACTTTGCGCAAACAAGGTCGAGCCGGGATATGACACGTCACGACGACATACAATGGATATACATTGGATCTAGCGTAGCTAACGGCGACAAGGTGTGCGGAGGATCTCGGCCGGTTATTAGGCTCGTCTCCGGATACGCACGAACGGATCGATCATCTCTCGGAGCCCGCAAAGCGAGCGAAGGCCAGTGGTTACTCCAACAATGTGAAGTATCGTTTTGCGGCGGTCGCGTGCGCGCGCCATTGCACAAATCTTGCGAAACGAATGCCGGGCAACTTTTAATATTCGTGAGATAGAGAGCGGCGAGAAAGAGAGAGAGAGAAAACACTATCGTGAAAGGGTGCGCTCAGTCAATCGGGGGGTACGCGAACCTCTCAATGTGCGTGACGCAATGAAGGATAATGACTTGGTAATAAGACATTCGTACCGACCTCCGATTACGGTCGAAGAATTTCCACGCGCGGCGTGTCGGAAGTGTCAGAAACATGGAAATCCGTTCCGAAATAAGAGATCCGAAGCCGGATATAATTCCGGATGAGATTTCGCGATTATATCCGCTTCGAGTCACTTGTAATTATTCCGTAAAGAATAGCTGTAAACCGAGAAAAGCACCTGAACGATCTGACTTGAAGAGATAAAGATATTGTTGCGCAGTTCTGTTGATGGAGAGCTCAATGTCTTAATACATCTCTCCCGTCTCCTCCCATCCCCATTCGGTACCTTTTTTCTCATGCCCACTGATGTGATAATAGTCGAGTTTTTACGACGAAAGCGAAATTGCGAATTAGGATGCTCGCGATCGGTATGCTTTAGCGGTAATAAAAAAGAAGAGAAAAACATACTACGACCGCTAATTAAAACACGCTTAGTCATCCGCGCTCCTTGATCCCGAACCAAAACAACTGAGTCACTTCAATCACTGAAGAAATGGCCGAGTGTATTTGAATTATAAGTTATTCGATTATAAAATTAAAATCCCGGATACGTTATTTTTATCGCGAAAACCAATTGTGCGTGGTGAAACGGAGCGATGTTAATTCAAACTAGCGCGATAGAATAAACGCGTGCTTCTCGGAAGTTTATATATGCGTGCGTGTGTATGTGCGAGGAAATATCGAAATACGCGAGAGGAGCGACATTGCGATCCTGCAACCAATGGGGCCGCACTTTGTGCTCTTTACGCCCGGATGCATAAAGGCGGGCGAACGAGAATAGGCGACGTCAGAGGCGGCGAAATGTTGATTTTCGGTTTACAGTGTTGTTTTACGTCGCTTTGTGGAGTCGCGACTTCACAGAGAGGAAAAAACACAAGGCAACAAGAATTCCAGACGCTCGATTTTGAATTTCAATTTCGTGTTATCACCTCCAATCCAACGGAGCTTTACTCGACACCACGACAAGACTCCTCGGATCGGCATTGCGACTACGCACGCGGTTACCGGCCTTATTAAGCCTTTATCGCGATATCTATAAAATTTGCGATAGAATTTTGTCTACAATTTTATTTATATTGTAAAATAAAAAAAAGAATATTGCGTGTCAGGATTATATCCATAAAATTGGAATCTATTCTGTCTTAATAATATGCAGATAATTATGTGTAAGCGTGCCGATTATTTTCTTTGTTTACAATATTTCTAACCGATATTTTCAACGATAAAAATACAGATCTCTCGCACAATGCAAGAGCTTTATTTTTCATTCTTTGTCGACTGAATCTGTGACGACGATACGTTGCACCGACATTCGTATGGAGTATTTCGCATTCGCGAAATTAACGCAATTTCAAAGCGGAAACGTAGCATATGTAGTTGCATACGATGTCCTTAGATGCAACAATACGCTTCGTTCCCGTTTAACAATTTTATTTGCATCCGCAACCGTTTTCGTAGAATGCAAATTACCGCTGAGTGCCGGAGCAGTTGCAGCAAAACGCGTAACACCTCGCTTTGTGGCAAACTATAACTATGACTTTGCAAACACCGTCATCGTTCCGTCATACAGACGCTAACAGCGCCCGGTTACTAAGGAATCATGACAGTTTGCGAAATGTACATTTTGGTATAAATAAATCGGTGTAAATGTGCTTGAGAAATATAATATATAATTCGTATAATATATATTTCTCTCTCAGTATAAAGCTAGCAATAAAATTAAAATATTTCATTAAGAAATTAAATAATTAATAATTGAAAATGTGGAAAGTTAAGCAAGAGAAATGATTTGACTTTCCGTTAAGTTTCTCGTGACAAAATTTAACTCCACATTCATCAAAAAAGTATTAACGACATCAATGACCGTGAAATGTCGAAAATCGGATTTGCCCTTTCGAAAGTTTGTCCATTGTGTGTAGAAACTTAGAAAGTAAAGAAAGCGTCGCAAAGTTAAGGAAGGCGTGGACTTTCTCGACCTAACTGACTTGACTACAATCCATACGAGTGGAACGATCGCTCCTGTAAATCGCTCGCGATGAATAACATCGCGCCATTTATTCTTCCGCACGGATAAACACGCACGCGAGAAACAATCGGCTAGAAATTTCATTTAACATCGTCTCGGGCAGAGACGATGATTTCACTTACGAACGTGATAATAAAGTAATAAGAGCGATAGCCGCCGCGGGAAACATCGGCCCCGCTTGTTCCCGTCGACAACGTGGCGCCTGTCAACGTTGAACCATTCGAAACTATTACGGATCATTGAATTGCAAATGCCCGGTCTGTGCGTTACGGAATCCGCGATGGAGTCGCGATTTAAACGCCAGAAATACCTCGATATGAGTGACGCGCGAATTATAAGATTTCGCTCCGAAATTACGCTCGTAACGAGAATCGCGAAACGATTCGCATCTACATTTCAGCATATTGTAATCGTACTGACAGAGTAAAAGGCGGAAAATATTTCGTCTATATATGTGCTTTCCATGAAAATGCCGCATTTTCTTTTTCCTCACATAAACCATATCGGCTTTCGAAATAAAAAAAGCGATAAAAAATCAATTTTTCATCCTTCGTTCAATTTTAATACAATAAATAGAAAACTAAAATCAAATTCTTACAACGATGTAAGTGTGTGTAAAATCTATAAATCTGTGATCCCCACAGATTTATAGATTTTATAAAACGACATACGTAAATGATGAAAGTCAATATATCAGGTAGTATCATGCCTATTTACGCGAATTCAACTCTTTTCGTTTCGATATTGAGGGCAATTTTGTTGATTTATTCATTATCGCGACCGTCCGATAAGTGATACTCCTGATTACTATTCATTGATATTAGTTTTATCTAATCGAATAATTATCACGCTCGGTTTGAATAGCTTTTCACGCTCATTAGCATGCTTCCTGTTCACACGGTTTATTCCGGTTAACAGTTATCGGATTTCGTAGAAACCAATATTGGATGATTGTGGCAAACGTGCGATCGCAGGATGTTCATTCACGTCGCGACACTTTACACGTGAAAATTTGTGTTTGTCGTTTGTATTACTAAACTTTTTTTTTTTACCATAATGTCATATATAAAAGTAACATTTCATATACAGCGAATAGAGATTAATACTATCTATATTAAAAATAAAAATTCCTCAAAAACGTAAAGTCAAATAATATCTATTTATGTAGTGTATTTTCTAAATCGCTGAATGTCCTTTCAATCACAGATTTGATGTATTTAATATTTTGATAAATTTAAAGTCGGCTTTTTCTCTAATAATAATAACTGTTATGAGAAAATATATCAGTGACAAGAATTCGACGCCGTTCGACATTAAAATTTTTAATACTACAATTTGGCCTTAAATTAAATTATTGTTGAGAAATTAATCGAAAAATGATATCCCCATTTACGTATGTTTCTGAAAATCAATCAAGGTTTGGTCTCCAACAGTCTCGCGAAATCAATTGGCGATTAGTCGAAGAGTCTGCCGTCGAGCAATCGATGCGTCATTGACGAGATACCTTGTACACGATAACTGTCTGTGATCTGGCGAAATCGATGTTGCTTGCGACGCGCCAGGAATTAGGATCGCAGAGCAGGATACGCGAGGAACTGTAACTAATTCCAGGCCGCATCCCATTCTCAGGCACAGTAGGCAGTTTATATGTAACTCCCGACTTGCCCGTTTACATAAGCGCCTGTTTACACGCGCCCCCGCGATTCCGCACCGATCGACGATGCGGTTCTCCACGGGAGCGACGAAACATGCTTCTCGTCGTCGCGAGCCAAGCACAAATTGCGATGCACGTCGATCCGGAGTCCGCGCGCGCGATCGCTCGATCCTTCCCGTTTACAGTTAGTAATCGAAATCCACTTACAAGTTACAGGTACATCTCGCGTGGCAAGACAGCTGAAACGCGCGACGTAGCTGCCTCATCCTCTGGGATTTTCTGATGTCTTTAAGAGGAATATTCGCAGGTAACGACGATGTCAATATATAAGATATCTCGTAAACTTACGCACATTATATATATATATATATATCTGTGTGTGTGTGTGTGTGTGTTGCACAGCGTAGTATATCGTGAAATGTTTACCAAACTTTGGGATCGTTAATGCACGACTAGCTTTAAGCGGAAAATGCAGCAGCGTCATATAATCAACTGTCGACTACATCGTTTAGTTAAATTACGTTTAATTGTTATTAACAGTGGAAAGCATTTTAAATAAAATTGTAACTCATAAAAATATCTAACAAAAAATAAAAAAAAATTATACAAATGTAATATCTATATAATTCGTTTCCATTAAACATTCTATGCATATAATAATTCTGTTAAAAAATATAATTTTGAAGAATAACATTTTTTATGCGTGTCTCTCCCTTTTAATCGAATATTTTTTTTTTTATCAAGGATATATTTTTCTATTTCTTTTTGTATATTCTTTTAAAACAGCTAACTTAATCGTAAATATTTATTTATTTATTTATTTATTTATCAGGAGAGAAAAATCCCTTTGGTATACAGAATATGTGAGTACAAAAGTAACATAAAAACAAAAAAAATACAATTAATAATATACACATAAATAATACAAATTGCATTTGTATATCTTGTGCACGGTGTGTACATTCGTACAGAACACACACACACACACACACACACACACGCACGCACGCACGCACGCACGCACGCACGCACGCACGCACGCACGCACGCACGCACGCACGCACGCACGCACGCACGCACGCACGCACGCACGCACGCACGCACGCACGCACGCACGCACGCACGCACGCACACACACACACACAAGATCTATGAAAGAATCTTTGAAGAAAGTGTAAGAGAAACCCGCCGCATTCTTTATATACGATACTAGAAAAGAATAATATTTTATCTCGTATGTACATATATCTCTTTTGACTCTCTTCTCTCAAACGCGGATGGCGAAAGCGCGCGTATCGCCCGCAGCGAAGCTCTACACTTATCTGTTCTCGTTAGAGCCGATGCCGCCGAAAAGTGTTCTATCAACGGTGATGTCGAGCGTCTTTTATAGCTGCGTCCTTATCAACGACGATCCTCCATCTCGGAGCGCATCCGGTTTTCCAGGTCGCTCGCAACGAGGACCGATTTATCACGTGGTTTTGATCATCGAGCCGAAAGCGACGCGGATACGTTAGCACGACACGAAACCTGGGAGCAGCCGGGATTAAATCTCGCGATAACCGGAAGCACGGTAAAAGCTTGCTCATAAATTTAGAAAGCGAGCAGTTGTCTGAGAACTGAATTCTCGACTAACTGAATGAGACATCTTTCGAACACCGAATCTTCTCGTTGATAAAGACAATATCGAGCAAAAATCGTACAAAGTTGAAGATAAATAAATGATAAAGACTTATCTTCACACACGAATTTATTCATAAAAAGGATCTGATCTCTTCGGTTCTATTTTCATTTCTTCTATTTCTTGTGAACGACAATCGTAAAAATTAATCAGAATTTTCTTCAACGTGCTATAACGAACAAGTAAAAAAAAATCTTTGAAAAAGTAAATATCTTTATAAGTACATTATAACATCGATAGCGAAGCTTCCGATAACAATACAACTTCCTGTAACAATGTACACTTGCAGTTCGATAGCAGCTCTCGAGACATGGAATCTATTGAAACTAGTTTTGCGCGAGAAAATTCTCTCATTCAATCAATTTTTCGTAGAAAACTATTCTTCTGGATCGACAAATATTCGATGGGTTTGACAAAAGACATCGCTCTCCTTTCTTCAAGCCGCTTTTCATCTTCCATCATCAAACCGTTGTCTGACGTTGACTTCGCGACCTCCTCTCGTACCTCATATCGTACGCGTTATCAAAAATTCCGTCTCATTGTGAATTCAGTAGGTCGACGTCGAGTACAATAACGCTTCCGACAATTAGTTCCTCCTTCCGTTCTCAGAATCGCGAACGATCTAATTTCATGAGAATTTAAACAGGTGCTTCTACGTCCGCGGAGGACCTGCCGGCGAAGAGAACCGTCGAGGCGAAATGCCACTATATGCATGTGGTGCATATACGCACACACGCACGTATGTATACTCGTATGGCGCCGTCAGGGCCGTGACGTCATACATGTGCAGGGGTAGACCCCGTTTCACCCTTCTGTTTCTGGCCCCATGAAAAAAGAAACCGGATGATTCTGCTCGGACGGCTCTCAGGACTTCCCATGACGTACTATTCCCAATACGCACGTATTATCGATTCACGGGTGAGCACGTTGTCACGCACGACTACGCAGCTAACTGCGTTGCTGATTCACGGCCGAACGAATTAACAACGATATCCTCTATGTGCCTCGCATTTACAAAAATAAAAAAATTGATACGGAAATAATTTATATTCTCGTTAAAAGTTATCAACAAGACCGCGCATGAAACAGAGTTATATTTTGAGTTGGAATTAATTTCAATATAGTGTGCGAAAGTATCATATCTCTGAAACTTGCTTCCAGATAATTATTTTAGATAGTTACTAATAACATTATTTATTTGACATTACTTGCGATTTGCCTTTAAATTTTTATGATTACCATCTCCTTTACTAGACTTATTTTTTAAATTTATAAACGTCGCTATAAAAAATTTGATTTTTAAATTTTTGTCTCCATACTGCGACCGCAATAGTTTAAACGTACAATATCAAGGATCCCCATCGCGAGCAGGGTCGTTTTCTCCGAGCATCTCGTCGCACGATCGAAGCCGCGAGAGAGAGAGAGAGAAAGAGATCTGTCGAAATCAGCATCGTCACTTGAATAGATCCGAATATGACGGTCCTAGTTTTCGAGGAGAATGCCTTTCCTTGCGGAAGACGCGGCCTAATCGCACGATCCCTCGGAAGATAAAGGGGAATGCGCGTCGTCAGGAAGGAACTTGCTATCGCTTTTGCTCTTTCGTTCTCTGTTTCTCTCTTCGAGATTCAAAATTTTCCCTCGACGAAGAAACCGGCCGCGGGGTGGGCCGGCTGGGCCCGAAGAGAACGTTTCCACCGTAGCATCTGCCAGTTGGTGCTTCTGCCACACAGCTGCCAAATAACACGACCGATCCCTTCCTGACCTTCTCGCTTCTCGTCCTCTATCTCTCTTCTTCCTATCTTCTCTCTCGTATTCTATATGTTTCACTTGCTCAGGCGCGGGCCCGTTCTCTTCATCTCTCCTTCTCTCTTTCCTCCTGTCGGTCTGTCTTCATTATTTCCACAGCGCAGGTCTTCTCTTTTATGTCTCTCCAACACCCGATTCCCGCTTTGTATTCGAATCGACAAGCTGCCGGCGCAAGAAAGAAGAAAGAGAGAAAGAGAGGAAGAAAGACGTCGCTGTATGAGTGTCGGGTTATACTTGTGCTAATGCGAAGACAGCTCAGACAGGCCCGGGGCTCGTGTCCCAGAGTACAAAAGATTACGCCAGACCGTCGCGCGTTAGATGCATCGTGTTAGTCGTCCGCGTGTACGCTGTGTGCGTAACTTCTCATTCCACGTTCGCGGAAATAGATCAGTCCTTCTATTTGCTACTACTCTCCGTTAGCACCGTCTCGGGAAATTTCCGTTCCTTTCTTCGCTTTTCTTCGCTTTTTTTCATCGTCGGTATCTTCGGTTTTCCCTTTGCATTAATCGTTGCCTCTCGAAAAGGATACTTGATATCCCCGGATAGAACCGCGATCTCATCTTCTGTTTGCCGTTTAACGCGAAGCGAGAGAAATCTCACCGCAAAATGTAGAAAAATTTTGATACGGAATATTCCTAAATGTACCTTCTATGCAGAATTCTTATTTCGTTCAACAAAAACTTGGAAACGCAAACTGAATACAGATAACACTGTTTACTTTATACATTTGCGAATAAAAATTTTCTCACAAACTAAACTTTTACATTTAATAAAGAAATTTTATCTTTCGCTTTACGCTTAGGATTCTAAATTTTCTGATTAAGAAATAATCGATAAATTCAAGATCTTCTTTATATATATATATCTTAAGTAACCGCATCTACGATCAATCGTAAATATTTCATGTCTTCGCATTGTGTCTATTCGGAAGAAAAGAACAAGGAAATGTTTCGCCGCGCTGCGCACGCGATAACATTTTAAATGCGTAAGCACGGCGCGTGGGTTCGTTGTCCCGAATCCCAAATTATGAAGGCGCAAAACAGATTACGCAATGACTAGAAAGGCGCCAAGACACTCTCCGAGAGTTATACTTAACGGGCGCCATTGTTGCGCAGAAGCTCGCGCGCTCGTTGCATTATCTCGACGATAAGACTTTCACCACCGACTATTCGAGCATACGTTGCACTTTGCCGCACGCATTATTTTTCCACGGTGATGCGAACATCGTTGCCTCGGGGAGCCTTGTGTACACTCGAGGCTTCTCGAATGCGAAATCGATGAGGGACGCGAATTAATAATGTGCCGATACGACCGCGAGTCACATGCGTACTTATATAGTATACGTATATATACTGGAAGCACAATACAAGCGCATTATCGGAATGATTCAACTGCGGGCGACATTTCTGTCTCGGAGAGAAAATCTCTTCAAGTCGCCGACTCGAGTCGATCTCGAATGGAATCCATTCAATAAACTAGAATGAAAATTTGATTTATATTTCTAATTAAGAGCTTTTACAAACTATTTAGTGTCAGATCAATCTTACCATTTACGTAAAAAATAGGAAAAAATCTCTTTTTTGTTTTTTTTTGTATTATATTATAAGATTTTCAAGTTTAAAGATACGTATATAATATTTTCATCTGTTTATTATCATTTTATAAATAATTTTCAATATTTTTTATTCGATTAGAAGAAATTATTGATGATCGTGTACATAAGTAAAACTATTGATTTTCTTTTCGCGACAATATATATATATATATATATATATATACATATCTATAGATCGTAAATCTCAGCACGATTCTCAGCAATGAGAACCTCGCGTTAATCGAAACGATGTCAATTACATTCCCGTCACGGATAGAAAAGGCAGACGGTCAATTCGGCCAAGTCGCCCCGTGTATCGATCCGCAGTGCCGTTTCGCGTGCACTCATGCATTCTGATGTATTTTCGATTTCTACCCTTTGTCTTATTCCACGATATCCGCCGGGTGCATTGTCAATTGATTAGTCGACAAATGTACGCACACGCGGCTGCACGTTTCACTGTTCTCGGGGATTTTGTCTCGTTCTTTCAGAATTTCTCCGAGGATTTCTAATTTAAATCAATTCGTGGCAAAATTGATATCTCTTTCCTGCTAACCGCAAACTATCCCATATTCTGTATTTTAACATTATACGTAATTTTCAGCACGCGAATCGATAACGCACGGACATTTTAACGATCGTCATTAAATATTCTCAGTCGCGATAAAAACCACCGATAATCGCACTGATGGACATGAATTATGCCAGACTATATATTGATGCTTTTTAATTAACGCAATGCTTTCTCATTTAAAGCAATTATTATAATTACGCCATGAGCTCAGAGAAACATAATGCCTCTTTCGTTCAATGAGTTTGTATGATATACGATGGAATAGTTAACTCAATTCTTTGAAAGCAAGAAAAAAGTTAAAATAATTTTTAATTCATTCAAATCATGCGCTTGGTTTTTTTTTTTTATACGTAAAATTCAAAATGTGTTTGTCACTCATCAGACATAAAAATAGATAAATGTATAAAAATAATATATTTTACACGATTCAACGCAACATTTTCTTTTTACTTATCTAACGCCGATTGGCCGGTTAAAATGCTCGGAACGTATCGCTTCGTCAGCGATTTTTTCCTCTCCCCCTAATAAAGTTCTCGTCAGAGACGCGATAACGCGACGGAGATACGAACGGCGTTTCGCTCGAGGATCAATTTCATACAGGAAGCAGATAACTAAACGCGTCACGAGCGCAAGTGTGAGATTTGCGAACCGGTTGCGCACCGGAAAATAACGAAACGACAAAGTACATGTATAACACATGCGTCGCGCTATAAAAATCGTGGACAAAATATCGCATGCCTGTTCGTATTTATTAAGAAAAAACAATGAGTACATACGTAACACGTAAAAGTATTATATACATGTGTATCTCTTCACATGTCCGAATATAATACAAAAAAAAAGTAACAGATAATTTTTCTATCCTTAACATGCATGATAAGATTGACTTGACAGCATGCGATAAAAACTCCGAATTAAGAGCGTATTTTATGTGTATATATAAAATTATTTTTTCATCATTGGCTATCAATTACTTGCTAAATCCGCTACGTGTCATTCTCGACCAAGCTACTTTCTCACTTAATTTTCTTCGTCTTTATACGCCTTGCAAACACACCGGTAAGAGCTTAGGGCGTTATGAAAGAAGCCAGTAAAAAAAGAAAACTTGATAGAGAAAAAGAGGAAGAGAAAACATTTCTCGCAAGATTCCCTCGCGTGCTCAGGTGAGACCTCGTAACGTCATTGACTTTAAAAAAAAATCGATGGTCAACGGGGCATATCTCGGGGGAAACGGCAGACTGAAAGGAGGGGGTGGGGGGGGAATTCGACGACGAGGAAGACGTCGTCGGGTCGCGGATACTGTGAGTAGGCGGAATGCTTAACGCTCCAGAAAATTAGGAACGTCCTGCCTGAAGTAAAAGTATGTCTGCTCAAGACCGGGGTGCTTCAGGGGTGTCTCTCTCGTCCTCCTTCATGATGCAAGGCCCGACCAGAGCGATAGGTAGGTAAGGAAAAGCGGAAGGAAGAAGGGAGAGAGATGGCGAGGGTACGTTCGGGGGTTCCATACCTTCGCCATCACGAGAGGTAGACAGCTGCCTTCGTTTATTTCTTTCTTTCTTTTCCTCTCTTTTCTCACAGCAAGCCGCTACACTTTTCCTTCGTCGCTCGTTCACGTGCAGCGTGTCTAATTTCTAGGCACAATCCACTTTCAAATGAAAATCCGAGAACGCGAAGACAAAAGAAAGGAGGATTGTAACGGTCTGGACAAACATTCGCGCAGAACGAGTCTATGACAATAAAAATCTCATCAGCAAAAAAAATTTTAAATCATAGTGCACATTATCCTAAAAATATGTGTAACTTAAAGTTATAGAAATTTTTCCTCCTAAATAACAGAACATGTTCAACGCAATTTCGAGCTGCAAAACAAAAATGTAACGTAAATGTGATTTTTTTTTAAGAAGATAAATATGACGTGTTATTATTTGTTGGAAAATAATTTTTTTTTACAGGGATAATTCTAGTTCCTAAAAGTCAAATGTTGAGATGCGATTTCTTATTATGTATATACATAATACATACATGAATGATTCATTTGTTGAAGAATCTTACGTTTATAGATAAGAAAATTATTTATCTGATTATCATTCGTAATTTCAAGATAGGAATAAACGACTGATTTTAAGTCACAAAACAAATAGTAATTTCTAGGATTATTGCACTCGTAATTATCTGAGAATTCTACAGCACCGGATTCTTAATTAATGCTAACTCATTAACACATATGAATTATTTATCTATTTTGCTTCTTATGCATATAATTTACATCTATACTGCAATTAAGTAAATTTTAAATAAATTTTAATACTATATTTGCAAACACGAATTCTTTAAAAAAAAATGTGGTCATTCCTGAAAAAAGTTATCCAAGCAAAAAAAATATATATTTGATTGTTTTACATAAACTTGTATTGTTAGACAACGCCGATTCCTACGTTCTTATCTCTTTTCAAAACAAAAATCTTTCACAAAAAATTCACTAAACTTCAAGAAAATATTCAAAAAAATATTAATCACATAATCAGCGCAAATGTTTTTCCTGCAGAAGCTTAAATTTATTTATGGTTCGATTATTTTGTTTCCAGAAATAGAGGTAACAATTAAAAACGATCAAGTAAAGAATGATTCCAAATAACAAGTTTCCCGTTGCAAAATCCAATTGCGTCCAAATGCCAAGCGACAATTCATTTCATTCAGACGCAAACGGTGATTCGCAACGCACACGTAGATGCACGCATGTCCGAAAGTTGCGTCATTTCGTTTCGATGACGTGCACGCGAAAGAGGAGGAAGGTTTTTACCACATATGCGACACTGAGCAACTGAGAAAAAAGAGAGAAAGAGAGAGAGAGAGAAAAGATACATCTGTAATCGTGCAGCACATGCGATACGACGGAGACTCTAAACGCCCACTTCGCTCTCTTCTCGCGAAATTGCGTCATTCGTACCGATGTAAAACCTTGTAATTTCGCAGATCATAATCCCGCTTGTAAATATGAGGCGCGGTTTCACAAGCAAGCCCGCAAAAATTTACGCGCTTAATCTAACTAGAATAAAATTTAGTTAGCACAGAAAACATCACCAAAAATTCGAATACCAATAATTAAAATACCAATAAAATTCAAAAAAAAATTTATTAAATGTTAGAGTTAAATTGTGACTATAATGTACTAAATTATAATAAGAGCTACACATAATATTACGAAATCTCCAAGTTTTTAATCGCTTTTCTTATAACAATCATTTACATGCTAATCGATAACATTAAGAATTAAATAGTTAAAGAACAAAATCTACAAAAGATACAGGAAGAAGACATAAAAACAGAAAATTGGATAATGCAAATTAAAATGCGTACAATTCAGATAATATAGATGCAAGAAAAATATTAATATGTAACTTGTTATCTCTCTCTCTCTCTCTCTTTTTCTGTAAATTCTTTATAATGAAGATATCACACACAAATTTTTCAAAATCACCTCGCCTCGTTCGTGAGGGAAAATACATCGCATCGAATCAATCACCCGCCCACGAAGTCTCTTCTGCGTGGGGTACCCCTATACGCCCACACCTATTTCCATCACCCTCTGCCTTTTCGTTATGAAACTGCGTCACTCGAATCCTCGTAAATGCCATAATCTCGAATAATAGAATCAAGTAATACGAGCGATACCAGATTGCTTTTTAATGAATGTATACAAGAAGAGATTTGTAGTGGCAAATTTATTCAAAAATGTGGATTTCTTTATTAATTAAAACGAAATGAATATTTCAAATTTTAAGATTGTAATTTCGATATCAAAAAGTATGGAATTATGGCAGAAAATGGTAGAAAATGAATGAATTGAATTTGAATCAATTATATTTTGATTGATTTTTTCTCTTAATGATTATTCATTTATATCTGTACGATTTTTATACATAAATTCTTTTTTTATATGATCTCTTTTGAATTGTAAGCCACTGTAAAGCCGTGTTCTATGCAAACATAAAATTCTATCACGATTTATAAAATATTTGCGTGATTATGGATACTATTTTAATCTTCCTTTCGAGCAGCGCAAGACTACTCGTCGTTACTATCCATTACATGCTCCATTACATTTGATATACGAGAATACTCGCATACAATTTTCATCCAATGAATTAATAATACGAGTACATTTCTCTGCTCGGTGCTCCATTTCATCGATTTCGAACACCATCATTAAATCATGCACGATCCTCTCCGATAACTTTTTTTTTTCATTATACATCTGTTTAGTGAATTCAACGCAATTGATGTGCTTCGCGATTCAGAGAGAAAATTGAAAATTATGGATATAGTGCTAATGAAACTCGAGATAACTGAATAACGATACATATGTACTGGCCGCTTCAAACAATGTATTTCCTTAGAACGCGCGTGTAAAAAAAATTCCTTTAATATGTGTATTTTTCGATATTTTTTCAACTAACGTTATCGTCATTAAATTACGAATTTTTTTGTGCAAATGTATATTCTGATAAAAAGTAAATAATATACATGTCAACCACATCCGCAATCTTTATCAGCTTTCATAGATTGATATATATCGGAGACTCATTATCGTTAATTTATTAAAATCAATTTGTTAGCTTCACTGTAGAAATTTAAAGCAAAATCTCCAAGTGTATGACAATAAAAATATAAGTTTCTAAAGTAAGATAAAGTAAATTTTGATTTAAAAAATAACGCAGATTTCAAGGTCTCACTACACACTGCTCTCGTACCGAGGCACAGGATATGATGCTCGAGAAGCGTCGCGCGCACTTTCACGCAGGCCGGCCGGTTGAGAACCGCTGAGCGGCCCGGCTGTTGCGTCGCACGTTGCTTGCGCAGACGCACGGTTCTGTCTCTCTTTCTTTCTCTCTCTTTCTTTCTGAGCGTACTCTCTCGCCAGTATACGGTGATTATGCCAGGCCTCACGTTCGAGAAAGAAACTACACTTGTGTATCGCTATTGCACGGAATGCGGAACATCACGTTTACCCGTCGCCAGTTTGATTACGAGATATCGCGGGATAAATTTTCCAAAGAATTTTTTTTTCATACTTTAACGAACGACAATGACAATGATCGAATTTACGATTCGTTTATGTAACATCTTTGTAATCTCTCATAAATCTGTTTGTGTCGTAGAATAATTTCTTTGTCATTTTCTAAAATTTGAAGTAGCATGATAAACATTCGCCAGAAAAAATTCAAGAATTTTGATATAAAAAATTTTGATATAGAAAAAGAGAAATCTAGCTTTGTATTTCAAATGGACTTTCTAAAAGAAATTCAATAGAATTTAATTCGGATTTTCATTACTGCATGTGTTTAATATCGAAAATCAAAGAGCAACATGATGATGTTCCATTCAAAATTGCAAAATAGCTCATGATTGAAAGGATACGCGATAATTATGGCATGGTTTGCACAGTGAAATAATACCATTTTCTGATTTAATATTTGATTCAATATTACGTGAAAAAGAATCGTGTTTAAAAAATCAGTTTTATGTATAAAGAGAAATTTCGTGTTCTACGATACAATTATTCCACACCGATTGGCCGCGAATTACCGATGATAGTAGAGTATCGTTTGCGTGTAATTGTATTATTTACATCGATGATTAATAGTAGGATTATGTGTACACACGGCGCTACGTTTCGACGTTGCCACGATACTCCACAGTCGTCGATATGTTACGGTAATCATATCGAATCGCAATCAATTTAACACGCCAGACATATATTCAATTAACGGACTCGAGAATGCCGATTGACGCGCGAGCGCGATTTTCGGAGCACGTCCGTAAGGTAGGCGCATTTAATAGGCGTAATGGGCATGATTAATTAGCGAGAATCAAAAGGTCTCGCGTTACACGAAGAGGAGGAGAAAGTCGCTACTTTGCTATCAAACCGTCGCGAATTATGAAAGATAATCGTTACCGTGTCGGCTACGTCGATATAATTGTGCAATTTACACTCGTAATTAATTGTTCTAAATTAGCTTCAGAGATGGTAAATCTTTTCTTATCGTGCATCATCAAAGGCGGAGAGTATTTTTCATTCTTTTAAAACAAGATAGACTCGATAATAAATGATTCTTGAATATATGCTTAAAAAATTGAATCTTAATTGAGATGCTCTAAGAATATCTGCTTCTCGAAAATACATATAAAATGTCAATTATAAAAAGTCAATTGTGTAAAAGTCAAACATCCTGTCAAACGACACAGCAAGAAATTCATCGAATAAAATATGTAACATCAGATACGCTTTTCGTGCGTTTGCTATTTAGTTTTAACACCAAAAATATACGCATACACGCATCACCGACATTTCTAGAGATTACTTACGCAACGCTGATTTCTTTCACGATTCGCGATATCGCTGTTTTTTTTATCTGCCCGCCGAATGCAAAAACACATATATGCGGCACGAGCGGAACGAAAACTCGCGATTAAGTCATCGCGAGCGCGATGCAAAACAACGATGACGTAAGGTGTCGCGACGCCAGAATATATGTATATACATACATATGTTAATTCGCTCTCTTCTTTTATCCGAGCCGTCTCTTCTTTTTTCGATACGATCGATGCCTTGTGGCATCGCCGTCAAAAGTCGTCCCACAATGTGTACACGCGCGTCCGCCGCCGTTCCTCCTGACGTTTCGCCGAGCTTACTACGCATTACACGAACGGGAAAAGTGGCCGCGCTTCGGGATCGATAATACCGGCTGACCGAGCGTGCTTCGAGAGCACGTGCTAAACACGGGGGGACGCGAAAACGCCGGTCCAACAACGGCGTTTTCCGGCGTTGTCCTCGACGACGAGTAAAACATGGCGGTGTCAAACGCGCAACATGACCGCGATACACCATGTATCCCTATCACGCGCTCTCTTTCTTTCTCTCTCTCTCTCTCTCTCTCCCCCGATCCCTTTAATCTTTCCTACTGGAACTTTCCTCTTAGTATATTGCTTTGCATGGCCTACCGCTTTGCGTGCAAGGCGTTTGCATTGTCGCTCGTGTTCGATTAGAGAAGCGGAAAATAGGACTATATAAATAATTTGATAATTGAATGGTTCATCAAGAAAATGTGTTATTCCACAATAAAGTTTAATCGAGAAAAATCGATCTTTCTCACAACTAGTACAATATTCGATATTCAAATAGCGTTATTTCTATTCGTTTTATACATTATTTATCAATAGTAGTTTAATTAAATTTAATAATCATTATTAAACTTTTAAAAATAATTAAAATTAATAAAATAAAAAAAACGTTTTTTATTATAATTTATTTTCTTCAAAGTTTGAAAAAAAGAGCAGTCTAATATGCAATATTTTTACAATAATAACTAGATACTTTATAACATTATTTAAAGATAAAATATGTTAAAATAAAATTGTTAAGACATTCTAACATATTTTTTCCTTGCTCGTAGCATATTATGGAGTCATTTACTTAATATATTAATTGTTTAATATATATTTATTTTGATGCCATTTGTATATATGTCGCTATTCCTTTCATCCGTAGACTTTTTAGCAAAATTAAATTTTATAAATGATGATGAGATAAAATATTCCATTGATTTTTAATATTTATTATCAATATTTATGACTAATATATGACGCAACACAAGAACGCAAAAAACTAATTATCTCGGAATGAAAGATACAATTTACGCGACTTTCGTAATCTCGGGCACAAATCAAGGCGAAACGACTATCAATCATCAATAATATCGCAAAGATTCTAAAAGTATTATTATCGCGACTGTAATCTGTATACGATTTGCACGAATGATTGAATCGAAATTTTCGCCGTTCGCTACGACTCGTTAAAGAGTACGCGCCGCAGAAAACGCAACTGCAACAAACGGGTCCCGCGCAATTATGCAGATTATTCCTGGCCGCGTGAAGGATCGCGAACCCGTCGGCGTAAACTTCTTTTACGTTGCCACACATGGAAAACTTCGGAGCGCGCTGTCGTAAGCGACAGGGACGCGGATATAACGCGGGAGAATGTCGGCTGAAACGATAGCGACGACAGATTGCGAGGATAGATCTTGTTGCGCGTTTCTCTCTCCACGCTTATTCTTTTTCCCACATTCCTTAAACGAATCCATGTATCTTCCGCGATTTCACCGTGCATATTAAATGTGTTTTCGCGACGCTTACTTATAAAATGATTAACAAATTCGTGCTTTCAAAATAACACAATTATCGTATTTTCTCGATAAGACATATCATCCAATACACTTCCTTTGAAAGAAACCATCTTTTATAGAGGCACTCTTTATATATAATTTTGCATACTGTGAAATATTCATGTATCTACTACATGCAATACATAATTCATATATTCGTAAATATTCATTTATATATATTAAAAAATCAATTTTTTTTCTATCTTTCTCTTGTTGTAAGATTTAGCTTGGAAAAAAAGTGCAGGTCGCATAATTGAAAAACACACATTTATCGATTGATATATCCCCCTTAATAAGATTCGTCGCCGATACGGCGAGCCGGACGGGCGGGATCATTGCGACAACAATAGGCTACAGCGACGCGTCGAAGCGACAACACTCTTGCACATGCATCCGGATGCAGAGACGCGCATCCCTGAGGAAAGTCTTCCGTGTTACGTCGCGTTTAGCTATAATGTCATTCCACGCGGGCGAAATTAGCGTCTCTATCGAATAAATATAAAAGCGAAACGATGTAGCACGGCGCGTTCTATTTTCGCCCGGCGCGCCCTACTTACGTCGTTATTACATGAAATTTAACTGCAAGTCATATTTAAATGCGATCGATCGTTATCGTATGATGAAGTGCAGCCACGGGTCATCTTATTTCGCCTCTCTACCTTTCACGAGAATTACATTCGTCGATTAAAGACTCATACGCGAGATTTTGTACATACAAATTAGATAATGATATACTTGTTAATAATATGCAAAAATACGCGCTATCAAATCATCAGAAATAATTATTTAATAATATTAAATAATTTCTAAATCGTGTTTCTTTTAAAAAGATTTTTCTATATCAAACTTTTTTCTTAAAAGCAAAAAATGTAAAAAAATTTAAAGAGTAATTTGCATTTTGCCAAGAAGAGGTCATAAGAGACTCATTAAATGTAGCAGGATTGGTAAACTTAAATTTAAAAATTAATAATTTATATAATGTTATAATCGAGAGTGATACATCGACTATACCTTACTAATATCACAATTTAAAATTACCTCCCAACTAACTTTCATTGTCGATTAAATATTTCTTTTGGCGTCATTTCTTCGAAAACAATTTCGATCGCTTATATTCCGGCATCGTGTTCGGCTAAATACGGCAATGGAAAGAATGGGGGAAAAACCGATATCGATACACGCTGGTGTTCATTGCGCCGGCACTGTTTGGAGTCAGCCGTGTATACCATCGAATAAACTCGATAGAGCTCAAACCGTCCGGCCGCCATTGCTTGGACGGCCCGAGTCTTCATATATGTAGAAATCTAGGCCGCATTATGGATCTACATGCGGATAGCTTAGTGAGGAACTTTGGTTCGAGCGCCACGTGATCATTCTGAATTCGACCATATCTATACATATAACCGACTATATAATAAGTTCGCCATATATGCGGCACAAAACTAAAGCTACGCAAGATCCTAGTCAAATAAATAAAATTTTTCTAAATAGAGAGTAGTATTTACAACACATACAAATGTAGCGTCTATATTTACGTTTATTATCACGTATTTTTCATTATATTTTTGTCCTTCAAATCCTTATTGTCCTGCGACATTTTTCTTTCATATTTATAATAGATTTTATAAATATAAATCAAAATAATTTTCATATAAAAAGTGATGTATATTATTATTTAATTAACTGAAACAGTTATTCCGAAACAGACTTATTCGCAAAATGATCGTAAAATCGAACATCGCCTCGACAACTGTTTTAAAGGATATCCTCTCGACGTCTGGATATAAAATTTACGCGTAATTATTCAAGCAAAGGTACTTTTATTTAACCGAGCGTGCATAAAATACCGATATAAAAAACATACTCTATCTCATTACTGTAAATTTACTCAGTCATATAACGTAATAGTAAAATTCCGCATATTTTCGCGTTTTCTCCTTCGTCAAAAGTACATTTGACATTATCTTAATATTGTTGAAGTATAAAACTCATATTTGCTATATAAATCACATAAAACACAAATTAACGGACTAATTCGCAGTAGAATAAGTTAAAATAATACTATGATACTATTTTCCTATATATACTTTTAAAATAAAATATATTTGGTATCGAGTAAGAAAGAGATAAAGTTAAAGAGACAAAAGCATACTAATAATAGAGATAATATAATATAATAATAAAATAAAATACAAAAAATGTATAGTTTCAAATTACAACCTTGTGATTCTAGAGAAGTTTTAAATATTTAATAATTTTTTATATTTTAGTTGATATTAATTTTTAAATAGAAAAAGAAATAATTTTCTTATCTCCAAGATATTATAATTTCTTTCAGTGTCTTACTTTGAAAGGGAGAAGAAAAAGAAAGAAAAAAAGTTAAAATTAAAATTGTTTTAAAAACGAAAAACAAGACTTTCTAAATTTAAGAAAATTCCCGACAGCCTAAGTGTTTTATGAACGAGTTAAAGCTGTTTTAATCATCCGTTTCTCCCGTGAATTTGCATAATGCGATATCGGACAATGTCCTGAAATTAAACGCGGCCTGTTTATGCTCGAAGCATTGATTACACACGGCGCATCCTGCGTGTGGCTAAAAGGGCCGTCATTTAAACGACCATGAGTGACGCGGCGACGTTAAAAGTTCCAACAACGACCACCAATTACTTACAATTACAATCGGCTTACAGTGTGTGCGACCGCGACGATACGGCGCGTCGTAAATTACGCGTTATCACGTGCGATCGTGTACTTCTCTGATATCTTTATTGGAATTAAATTACGGTAATCTTGAATGATCTTTCACAAAATCACAGATGCATTCTTATTAATTATCGTAAGACAAGTTTTAATAGCAATGACTACAACAGCTTTTTCCATCGATGCAAAATATATTTTTTATATATATAATCCTATTTGTTTTATTACATTGCTTTGTATGTATAAAAATAGCAAGGAAAACTAAATAAATTGCCAAAATAAAAAAGTTAATTTGGGTGATCAAAGTATGTAATGTTAAAATTTTAAAAAGTTATAAGTAAAAAATAAATAAATAAATAAATAAAGAACACTTTTCACATCCTAAAAATTAGGCTTTCAAACGGCTAAAAGTCGATAAAAAATCCTCGTAAACAAAAATTAAAAAATTTGAAGTTTAAAGTTTTAACTTTAACACGCTATCGGCGGTTTAAAAAAAAAATTTTTCAAAAAGGTAAAATGTAGTTTATGGAACTTGAATTTTTCGCGGAAAATTTTTTTTATTAAGCTGCAGAGTGTCAAAAATATGTATATAATTATATGTAATTATATATAATTTTAAGCAACAAAATAATGTGTCTTTTTTTTAAAGCACAGAACAAGATAAAAAAATTTTTAAAAACCATTGATAGCGTAGTAAAATTTCAAAATGCTTTTTTGATTTTTCGTCTAGTTTCAACAATTTGAAAATAGCCCAATTTTTAGAATATAAAAAGTGTGCTTTATTTTTTTATAGTATATAATAGTAGTGTATAATAATAGATGACGCTTAGTTATACCTTAAACAAATCGAGTCCACATAATTAAATAATAATGTCTCATAAATAATCAAGATCATGTGCTTTGTAGATATTTAAACCGTAGCATCGCGATTTATGCGCACTATGCTTACGATAATGTCGCATACGTTTGGATCAATAGACTTACCAGCAAAATAGGACAGCATACATCTAATGGAATCATTTATATACTATCCCGCAAAAATAATCGTCCCTATAACCACGTCATTTCGTGCACGATATACGAGCGACTCGTGAAAATTAAACGTCATCGTTGTTATAGCCATCATTCTACAGGGAGACAAGTAATGTTTGCCAGTGAACAACTATTTCGCGATTGAGAGAGAATTGTGTAGACAGCATAGAATCATTACTGCTTTTTTATGATCGTTGTTTTGTGATATAGCGTTAAATGCATATTTTGACTCATTCATATAGTAAAGTATAATGATATAAATTTTTTCGCACATCACATTCATCGACCTATATACTTATATCGCGTATTAATATTGTAAGAAAGCTATACAGGGTATTCCAAAATAATCAGCACATATTTGAACGAGAAACATTGTATTCGAATTCAAGATACCTCGCGATTTTTCAGAAATATATATATATATATATATATATCTTTTAGGTTTTTCCTTTTTAGACTATATCATTATACCCAAACAAGGTAGAAAATATATCGTGAAAAGATTTATAAGCAGTCTATCTATTTCGAAATCTATGTCACCACGATTAAAATAAATGATCCAACTCCTTTTAAAATATATCTATTACCGCAAAACTTGACTATTTAATATTTATTAAACATAATATAATCGAGAGAGAAAAAAATTTGTCAAAAGTCTCCCCATCGTATGTAAAACTATTATTATGTCGCCTTATGTGTACTCACCCGCTAGAATTAGGTTGCACTCTTGCTTCAACAGCCAATCCAAAAATATATGGAACATGTATGCGTATATATATAGATATCAATATATAGATATATACATATATATCATTCAATGTGCTTATACAAGCTCCTAATATCGGCATGAAACGTTAATCACAGTTGCTGCTCCTCCCTCCATGCTCCTCTCGATGTCATCCAATCGATCCTCAATCGGAGCATTCCTGCTCAACACGTCGCGTGCGTTAACTTAACATGCGCGATCTTGAGATCATCAGCTCGTTGACGAGGAACGAACATTGCGACCGAGAGAAAAAAAGCGAGAGAGATCACGTAGCGACACAGAGAGCGAACGTTACTTAATTGCGCGTAATGGGGGGAGGGGAGGGAGAATAAATCAGCGAAAATGACGAGAGCAAAGCCGTAGGGAGTGACGGGACCCGATCTCTCGCAAGAGCGCGGGACAAATTTCCCATAAATTACCGGAATAACGGAAAACTACCGGTTGTCCCGGCGAGATAGATTACGTCTATAAATTATGGTTATCACGACGTAAAGTGGATTTGTTGATCCCTCTCTACCCGCGATCGCTATTATTTACATTGCAAGCAACAATAATTTGATTAAGTCCTCGATATCGCTGTAAGTCGTGAGACTTTCGTTGACGCAAACGGTATCACTGCTCCAACATGACAATTCTTGTTACTAACAATGATAACGATCCGCGCGGAGTGCGGGGAGAGGGAAGAGAGGAATGGGCACTCGAGATATTAATTGTACATTTATGTACATCGCTCGATCCCTCTCGCTCGCATCTTCTCTTTCCTTTCTCCTGTTTCGCGGAAAAATCTCAGCAGTGACGAATTTTTTCCCGATTATTTGTCAGCCTCGATCATTCATTAACAACACTTGTAAGTTTTCTCTTATTATAATATTGCATTAGATATTATTGGAATTCACATAGGACCAAATTGACAATTTAAAGATAAAAAGGATATGAAATATATAATTCTTCGTGTTTAGATATTTCGCAGTTTTGATAAAGCCGAAACTGCAAACGTGATGTTTTCGATCGTTTACGTATTTCTGTCGCTCATGTGGTGGAGAAACTCGCATGGTTCGCAAACTCAAAATTTTCCAATTTGAAACAGTGTCGCGTGATTTTACATTGTTAGTGCAACATGGTGCGAAAATTCCCTTTACGCATAAAATTAGTTTATACTAGGAAAATTTAAATTTCCTTAGTATAAATTAATTTTATGCATAATACCATCTATGTGTGTGTGTGTGTGTGTGTGTGTGTGTGTGTGTGCACGCGCGCGCGCATGGCATTAACAAAATTCAAAATTACATTGCAGCATCAACTGCATGGGTCACTTAAAAATCAGTTAAGTTAGGTTAATTTACACTTGCGGAATGTGTTCGTGAGATCCAATTTTTTTATACGTTTCCATAGTGAATGTCGGCCTCCAAAGATAATACGGTACGATATGCTTTTTAATTGATAAACACGTGATATACGCTTTTTAATTAATATCCGTGATACATGACATCGCAAATGCTCCGGTATTGTTACCGAGAGCATTTATTCATTCCATCAAGTCACAGTTAAATTGTGTAGCAAGTTCCAGTGTTAATTAATCGATTCGTTTATAAACATTATGGACGCTATATGCGCGATGCTAATAGTCAAATCGACAGCGATGCTTTCTCCAATATTTATGTGAAATAATGCCCATCGAATATTTCAAATTGTATCTTGTTTCTTAATTATATGTATTTTGATAAAAACATATATAAAAATAATGTATTGTATCATAGTAAAATTACAACAATACCATCTCGTCGATATAAATCTTACAAGTACGAGATTGCAATTCGTTACAATATTTTTCAATTTTTTTATAAATTATTATTTATATTTTTTATAAATTATTTTTTTATAAATTAATTCACTAGTTAAAGAAAAAATAAAAATATTAATAATACAATTTTTAATAAACATAATAATAACATCGCCTCTCTAATTGAAACATCCGGGTATATACGATAATTTCACACTTTAGCTTCAATTTTCAGTGATATTCTCGCAACTTTCGATAATAACAGACCTTACAGATCGCGTATAACAAATTACGCAAGCATGAGTCTCGTTCGATCTCTATAAATATTTAATCCCTTTCAATCTTTATTCCAACAAAAATGGATGCGATACGTCGAGCTGAGGCGCATATTCCTTCAATCATTCTGACATTTATACAAATTATTTATCTCTTCATGTATTATACAGAGCGCCCACATAACTTTCATTAATTGTGTAATGTATCTTGCAGATATTAAATTCTCTCTCATCAAGATTTAGTAAAAATACATTTCAGTTGTCGAATGTATATTTATATCTCCACTAACGATAGATAGTTTTCATCGCGAATGATTGCTTGGCATTTGAAAAATTAAAATCGTAATATATATTCCGCGCCTAGCGAAAATAAAATGTCAAATAGATTTAATTTCCAGCTGTGCGCGCATAATTCGCAATTTCGCATTGCACTAGGTTATTATCGACACGCGTGCTCTCGGTTGGAAACGAAAAAAGAGCAAGCAAATTGCAACGAAAAATTTCTGTGCTCAATTTTTACCCGATTTCATTCTCTGATTATCGACGATGGCAAACGGATGGCGATTTCTGTTTGTCGAACGCGTGAGTCCGTGACGTTCGGTTTAGCGTAAATATTTATCTGGACCTTATTCCTCTCTCTCTCTCTCTCTTTCTCTCTACCTATCCCTCTTTTACGCGCGATTCGTTGAAATATTTGTGATAAGGAAATCACGCGTTCATCAACATCATGTGCCACGTGGCGGGAATGATGTAAAAGAAACGAGGCTATTCTCCGTCATCTCGTACATATACGCATTCATTTGCGGCATATTTAAGACATCGTCGCATAAATTCGATGATTGACATATCAATCAATTGCATTCGACTTGAACGCACGTGAACGCGATATAATTACAATTATAGCACGGTAATAGCACATGCCTGAACGCCGTGAGTGACGCGAGTATCTCGCCGGCACGTGCCAAAAAGTGGGCGACAAAAAATCATCGTCGAGCATCGTACGTAATAGCCGTAAATTATTCGCACAGTAAAGTCGCCCTTTTAACAAGCTTCAGGGTTCACTATAGTAATGTTGTAATAAAAAATAAAAACATGTTAATATATAGTCGTTAACGCGGAACCATACCGGGTTAATAGCAAACAGCGATTATTCCAAAGTGACGACACTATATCGTTTAATATATCTATCTCGACGATGCTATCCAACTATATTCTGTTCGGTTTAATAAACGCGTGTATATATATCTATATTTCTATAAATAAAAGTCGACTTCTCATTATTTTTCATTTTCAATAATGTATCCATTTAAAACACTTATTCACATTCTTTTCGAAAACGTTCTAAAATATGCAATTAATCCGGTCAACAAGGTTAAATACATATTGCTGAGCGATAGAGATACGCGTGATAATAAAAACAGAGTGATAAACCCCATTCGCGTAAATAAAAGTTATGATTGAAAAACGGAAGCAACGTGGCCATCGACCGAGGAAACTGAACACGATTCCACATCCTATTCGATCGTAAATGCGGCATTAAACGGACCGACCGTGGACTCGACTTCCATCGACTTCGATGAATCGCTTCGAACGTTCCACGGTTATATTACTCTCGAAATCTTGTTCTCGTACAAGTGAGAAGCAGACGTTCTCAATCAGAAAACATATTATCGCCAAATTTTACGATGCCCTCGTCAAAAAGAACCTGTGTGTATGTGTGCGAAATAATATTTAATTTTTATTTAATTTATTTAATTTTAATTAAATAAATTTTAATTTAATTTATTTAATTTTTATTTAATTTATTTAATTTTTATGAATTAACATTAACAATAGTTTGATAAACCACTTTCCATAATAATACGATTAAAGAGATTGATATCCAAAGATACTGATTATATATTTAAAAAGCTATTTTTTAAATCAATTTTTTTTCGAATCAATATTTTCACAAACGAATTGTTCATAAGAATGACAGGTATTCTTCCCGAGATTACATTCCTAAACGAACTCTTTCTCGTGAATGATCCATATTTTCTTTGACTGTGCCGGAAATAGCAAAGACTATAAATTTAGCCCAATTGAACATGTTTTAAGAATTGAACTTTTTAGTAGTTCACTTCTTCTGATAATACACAGTGGCCTAATATAAGTCTTTTCTATATTACACACATACAAACTTTCGTGTGTAATGTGGTATCATTACCGAGCTTAAAGTATCAACCCATAACCGGTATCGCAAACTAATACATCATATACTATCTAATCAATATTTCATACCGGTCGTTTTCCACCCATCAGGAAGCTGCATGTTTAGTTAATCTTAATCGCAGAGGGATCAAAAGATAAATTACAAACTACGCGACGTTACCCTAAAGCGCTTCAAAGGATTGTTCCACCGCGACGTAAGAGGATTCGTATGATCTCGCGATCGATAAACGAAACTCTTGAGCGGCGTCGATCGAGGATTAAAGTAGGTGCCGGATTTATAAACGGACTGACCGCGGCGCGTACTTACGTCACCGAAACGGAAATCGCCACAATGGTATATCGGGGTTTGCGAATCGCGCGCGTATTCGGAGCATTGAACTCGGACGGTGGCATCGAATGAAGCCACCGCTTTAACGATGTTATCGGAATTGATCGCGTTACAGACGAAATACTACACGTCGTGCAAAAGGCTTTTCCGCCGATTCCAAGAATTCACCGACTTCGAATGACGTCTACAAAGATTAGATTTTTTTCTGCCTGATATAGCGACAATATTGAAAGATTAAAATATATATTTAGTTTTCTACTGAAGAAACGTATGCTCCGCGACTATCATTATTATAATATTTATGTTTTATAATTTTTTTCCTACTTTGATATTAATTGGTATCATCTAATTAAAATAAAGGTAAACAAACAAAACTTTCAATCGCAGATCGTAAATATAGAACAAGAGAAAAAGAGAGAGAGAGAGTAGAGTTTAAAAAGTTTCGGAAACACATATCTTGCAAAAGAATAAGAGTTTTGAAAGCCAGAAAGTCTGGTCACATTACCGTTATACAGTGGAATTATGCGATTAATCTCTACTAAAATTTGCAGAATTGCATATTTATAAATTTTCTACTCTACTCAGCAAAAACTACACGATACACCTGCGTTTTACATTTACTAAACGCCGCCCTATGTAAGATATCCGAGATAATCTAGTAGCATCCGTGAACTTTTTTTTTTTTTTGTAACTACTGGATACATAAATATTACAAAGATTCTTCAATTCATATCGATATTGCTAATGTCGAGTATATTGTAAATAAAAAATAAATTCTTTTTCTCAATTTTATTCGATTTACTCAATCTTGATTGCGTATTCAGTCAGGCGTCCCTAAGAATGCACGCGACACATCAAGTGGTATCGCAACTTCGCTAGATTTTTATTGACAGGAAACACGCGATGTATCCGGAGGACTCCGAGTATAGCTCGCGCGAGAATTTCCGCGGACGGACAGATCCTCTCGCGATGCTTCTCACGAGAATCTCGCTTCGCGGAAGGTCCTGCGCGGACCTCATTATCTTTTCCGCGTATTCAGCCATGGAAATTGCCGGCATCCATTCGCGATTTTCTCACCCGTGGAAGCTGGCGAAAGGCCAACTCCCGGTTTCGCGCCTGCCTGTCACGGGTGTCGCGGGTCTATTTTCAAATTCCGAGTAAAACCATCGCGCGCGCGCGCGCGCGCGTCCGCCGTCCCTGTGTCTGTGATAATCGCCACCGTGTGTCTAACATAAACGGCGCCGAGGCGTCCCAGGCGCCCGCGACGCCTCGCATATTTCGACGTGTAACAATTAATATGAAATCCGGTATTGCGACTCGGCCCGGCGAGTTAATTAATTGCGACGAATTCAGGAGAGGACGAGAATGCGAAACGGTACGATAAGCGGCGCCGACGTGTATACGATCTTGTTCCCCTGCGCAGAGGAATGTAAGAATTTTCGATACGCGACGGTTTCGCTCGATGCGTATAATTTCTGTTTATGTCAAATGAAATGCACGTAACGTATCCGAAGCACGAGCTGAACGGATGTAAACGCGAGCATCTAATTTTATGAGTCTAAAGCACGCAATGGCTATCTCGTATCGGTGATATAGAGATACTTACATCGCATCTGAAATTTTACTTTGCACATTATTTGTAAATATGTGTAAACGTGTTTTGAAAAGCATGTAACAATTTTATGCGATAAATGAAATAAATATATTATATCTGTAATTATATTATATGTAAGAGTTATAATGCAAATATAATTTTTTAATTTTTATGTTATTATAAACTAACAACTAGAAATATGTAGATTTGATTTTCAGTTGCGCAATGTTTTATAAAGTATCTTTTACAAAATTACACCTTATCTAAATTATTATAACTGTATCAAAATTTTCCATTTCCGTTTAAATCTTATTTTTTTTTTTTTTTTTAAATCGTACGCTCTTTATGCATCGCTAACTATTAACGCTTTAAGAGATAATTTTTTATAGTTAGATTTTTATTTTTTCTACAAGGTGACTCTAAAACTTACGTGAAATATAATACATCTATCACTGTCAATATTTCTATTTTCTCCTATATCCGCGATACAAGACAGTTATATGTCTATCATTCTAACATATCATGCCGCGAAATATCCCCGATCTGCTTCGAGATAGTAATCGAACTGTAAAGGGGATGATTCGAAATAATTGTCCAAAGGACGATGAAGGCGTTAGAAGAGGCCTGGCCACACGTGCGCGACCTTGTTTTTCATTGCTGTTTTTTAGCGTTACGAGTTTCCGGATAACAAGACAAATATATATAAAATATTAACACAAAAACACGCTCGCGGAAAATATATGTATAAAAAATATAACGTAATACATAATATATTGTATGTAATATATACTGAATGAATTTACAATGTGAAAATATGAATGCGAATTTCACGGATGCGTATCGTTAACATTAAAATATTTGACTGCATGTTCGATAATGTGTTATCACAAATTATCGTCTAGTATCTTTTTTTAAATAAGTTTTATTCAGGTGTTGGGGTTTTGATGTTTTCTCCCCCCCCCCCTCCGGCCCCTCGCAGAAGTAAAAATTAAAAAAAAAAACGAATATATAAACAAAAAATATAATATTAATATGTAGTTTGTAGCTATTTTTCGTAATATCTCATAAAAATAGCTTGTACTTTTCTATTCCTTCTAGATAGTAAATCATAATGTGATATTTCACATATTTTAATATATGTACATGTACGAATTATGTAATTGTTATCAATAATGTCGTGTATTCAAAAGCTTAATAGCTCTTGTAAATGATCGAGGCTGTTACAATCGGCAGTTCAAATTAATTAATTAACATCTATACGTTATATGAGGTGTCCAAATTGATAGAATCAATAAACATATAACGTTATTACTTGTAAAATTTGGATTTTTATTTTTATTAGCGAATACATCGAAGAGAGCTAATAATTCTCGAGCCGTTCATAAAAACAAAGAATGTAAATAAACAATAAAACATATTATTTTTCTTTAATTTAAAAAGAGAATTTTTAATAAAATTTTTATTTAACATCAGATTATAAGATATCAGATAGTTTGAAAAATTGTTAGAATAAAACTGTCGAGAAAGTCAAAGAATGACATCTCTCAATATTTTCACTAAAATCAACCATAAGACTCAAAAAAATCGTTAAATGTTTATTCTCCTCTCTGATAAAAATGGCAAAAAAACAACATACGATTCAAATTTACTTTTACGAAAATTATTTTGTCACAGATCATTTTAATTGAATCGCTCATCCGATATTAGAGATGCATTTTGACAATATTTATAAAATTAACAATTAAATTCTCTCTTGTCTCGTATTCGAAATGTTGAACAAAGAATGCTTGTCAGGATGCGCGGAAGATCATTCGCAGTAATCTACATCAAGCCGACCGCGAGAGACGAAAACGGCCGTCAATACGGTCTATCGAGTATATACGATGTACCAAAGCGTTCGTCACTTCGTCAACGAGCGTCCGCCAGATCGAAAGGTGACACCACGACGACTCGTCCATGTCGACCAACGAACATGAATAACGTCGCACGTGTCACTCGTCGAATTTGCCGCGAAACTAAAGTTCAATTGCACCGACAATCTATGTCGCTATTATATCTGCTTAGCGATTCCATCTCTATTTGTTTCAAATTATAACTCTACCTATATTACATCATAATGTGTCACTAAATTATTATATATCGCTCCCTCCGTCTATAAATATCTTGATCAATCTGATGTCAAATTTCGATGTAAGAATTTGTTTGAACATCGAAGTTTTTTTTTTCAATTTTATGTGTTGAATATTCGATATCTTCGTATATAATATTCAAATCAAACTTTCGTTAAGATAAGACGCGCACTTGAAAGTAAATTGAAATTTAGCTAACGCGCCGTTACACATAACCTTACATTTTCAAATTTACGCTACGATTACGAAAGTCGCCGCCAATATCTCGATACACTTCAAGACAAAGTGAAATCGATTCCGAATCTTTCAAAGAATCTATAGACAGGAGGAAGGGCATTTTAGTCGAGCAGATTGCTCGGTGCAATCGGGGGATCCTATCTACTTTACCACCTACCTACTTTTCGCGCCGTGGCTCCATTTCATTTGTTCGTACTCCCGGCGGCTACGACACGACGCGCGTTCACAGGAATACAGACACTAACAGGCCGACAACACACAGCGAACACTCGCGTCCGACACCCCGATCGGCGACGGGCACTACGAGAGGGAGGCGACGGCGGTGGCGACGAATCACTACTGCCGACCGACGTTTCGTTTCGTTTCGTCGGCGTGCACGATCGAGTAACAAAGCCGGGTCGCAGGAAACGTTCGTCTCCCCCAGCCGCCAGTAGAGTACTGTCAGGTGTGCGCGACGCGTCGCGTACTGGCGTCGCACTATCCCCACCCTCTCACCCCACCCTGCCGCTCCCCACCACCGCCACCGCCGCGCCGCTGTTACATGTGTGTGGTACTATACGTACGCACGCGTACATAGCGGGGCGATCTCCGACGGTTTAACATATACACAGGGAACAGCGCAGTCGGAAACATACGACGGCACATACGGTTTACATAAGAAGGGAAGTATTACATATTAGATTCGGGTTTTTCGGACGTTACTATAAGTTGAAAGAGATAGTATATATTTTAAACGTTTATTTATTATGACACGTAAGAGAGAAGAATCTCTCTTTGAAATTTTGTTATTTTGTTTTTTTATTTTTTTTCTCTCAAGATTATTTCTTCGATTATATCTTCGCGCTCGCGTGTGTTAATAATTTTTAGAGAAATATTAAAATTCTTTTAAATATTTTTTTATATAAAATATTTTTGTATATAGACAATAATACTCGATTTATTAAAATCATTTTGTGTTTTGCTGTCTATTTTCAATTAGTCTTATCTTATTTATACGCAAGCAGACTTGGCTCACGTTTTATAAAGCGGAAAAAAAACACGCAAGCGAAAACATTGTTCCTTGAAAAATAGCACGTTTCAAATTTTCACTCGATTTTGTACGACGAACGAGGCAATTTATAATTGGCACACGATGTTGAACCAGTAAGTTTCTAGCACGCACTGACCTTGCTCTCGAAAAACGACAAGGGATAATTGTATAGACAGATATGTATCGTTCGCGAGCGTGTCATTCGTTCTTATCGAAAAACTCTCCTCCGAAGAATCGTTGCATTGATTTAGGATAACGCGGGAAAAAGAAACGCTCTCTCTTTTCTCAAGAGAGTGCGTTTGGGCACATTAATCTCGGTAGATATTAGGTAGATTTCACCCTTATCCGGGATATCTATTCTCGTAACGCGGTCGAGCAGACAGAGTGCATCGCCCGACCTACAATTTTTTTATAAATTAAACAATTTTTTTATAAATACATTCACGTTGATATTAAAAGTAGAAAGGAATTAAAGAAGTTAATTCGATCGCTAATTCTATACTTTTCAGCTTTAATTCGTCATATTTCTTAAATATTATTTAATGTTACTTCAATGATAAGAAGTAGATATTTCGGTATCCACGAGTAACCTTCTCGCTCACCTAAGGATTAAATTTAATGCAGTCTTAAGCTGCGCCATGACTAACATAAGACACTCTTCCCTCCGCCATACGATAATGAATGTTAAGAAGGCATTTTTCTCAAGTCTCTCGTAATGTGAAACTCTAAGCGCTGTGGCTCTTGTTCAGTTTACATATAAATCAGGTCCTGAATTAATCTTTAGAATGCTAGAAGAAAGTATATTTTCTCGAATCCCAAGAGTTCTATTTTAGAATGAAGAAGTTTTCTAATTTAGTATATTCTCTCTCTCTCTCTCTCTCTCTCTCTCTCTCTCTCAAAGTAAGACATGATCTTAAAGATGTTACATCGTCTTGCATACGTACATCATCTACCAACGCTCGAGAACTTAATATTTTTACTTTTCTATGTTTAATCCAATTCTATCTCTTATCTTCCAATTAAATCACGTAAGAATTTTATATCATGCTTGTGTGTGCAATATAATTGGAAGTATAAAATCAAATAACATATTCTGCAAATCAACATCGTATTTTTTACCACGAACATCTCGTTCGTGATAAAAAATATTATGCCAGATATATAATATATATTTAACTCTAAAAGAATCTCACGAAGTCAAGACTTCGCAGGATTAAAAAAAAAAAATTGATCACTTGACTGAGTGATTCGTCTTATTGTTAGAACAGAATAATACGTGATGTTATGACGTAATGTTCGATATTTCTCCATTGTACTTACCTAAGTACTTTATTTCTGAGAGAAATTAAGATATATTTCAATTTAATTCGATAGTTTAGTTTATATAATATAACTAGAGTATGACAATAATACACAGAGCAGGATAGATTTGTTAAAAATTTCATTTTCAAACAAAAATTGTTTTTTTCTCTCAATTACTTTGTAAAAAAATATCAAAGATTATACGATAGCATATTAATCATGCTAATATTTCTCTTCACATAACATTTTCATCCAAAGTTAATTTTTATTCCAAGTGTTCTCAAAATCAGAAGACTCATAAATTATTATAAGACACACTAATAATACACTTTGATATATCCAAAGTAATTAAGATTCTTTTTTTATGATACGACTGTCGAATGCCGATTTTAATGCGATAAACGCTTGGGGAGCGTAACCAAATATTATATGTATACGTATGTACGAGAAAGGGATTCCCCTTATGCAAGTCTCGCGCTTACGCGTATTTACATATTTTCAGATATATCAGAGATGCATAGAATAATGAAAAAGTGATATTTAAGAGGCCAGTAATTAATGCGAGTAAGATGAACGGAATAATACAAAGTATAATATATCAAGTAAGTACGTAGCAGCAGAACGATGCCTTTTCGATCCTGAATCGCCAGCAAATGGCGCGGCCTTTCTCGTACGCGCGTACACGTGTATTCGCACGCTGTCATCATGGACTATGGCGTGCAATGTGTATGCCTCGCGAGTGAATCGAGTGGAATAAGGAGGGTGAGAGAACGAGATGCGGTGAGAAAGCCCTGAATGGAACAAAGAGAAAAGCCAACCATTCGCCGCAGGTTGGAAGAGGAAATCGCCGAGCAGCAATAATAACACGCGCTTGAACGATACAGTGTGAACGGTATGTAGGAAAAAAAATGAAAAAAATCTTCGTGGCATCTTCTCTCCATTAGTGAAAAATCCGCTCGCTCCGGTTCATTTATTGTAATTTACGCGAAATTTCAGCGTTTGTGCTCCAACTCGTTTATCCAACAGATGCGTAATTTTTCGTTTAGATCATTTCACGAATATACGTTATTATATACGCGAGAGGCGAGTAAATTAATTATAACGTGCGGTGTAAATTTACGTGAAACGCCGCGACCTGCGAGAACTAAACTTAAATCATGTCGAATAATAACCGGAAAATGGAATGCGAAAGCACGATGTAATGACTTTTCTGTTTTTAAGGCAGTTTATAATAAATTTCGATAATCATGATGTATGAGATGCGACTGAGAAATAAAGCGTAGAAACATGCAATTGCGTTTGACTCACCGTGTTGATGAGGAGCTGAGAATGCTGAATGCCTGCGAGGTGACATGTTAGGATGATTACCCTGGCTACCTGGTGGCTGCATAGAAGATAATGCACCTAGTGGTGTGTAGGACTTGCAAGGCTGTTCCGTCTTTTGCTTAAAAAACCAGGATAACCAAAAATAAATATATTTATAACTACTTAAACGACTAAAAAAATTAACAAAATTTTTAATTTTGATAAAAATTTGAATAAGCAGATTAATTGATAAAAAAATATAAAATTGAATTATTTAATATAACATTAATAATAAAAAAAAAACAGTAATGTAACATTATGAAATAAATGTAAAAATTGTGATATAAATGTAAAGATTTGTGATAGTTTATTAAATATAGTACCGATATGCTTTTAAATTAATAATGTATTAAAAATTTTGTATTTTATTATATCGATCTTTTGACAATATTGTTTATATTTAAAAATAAAAAAATACTGTTTGTATTTATCTACAGAAGCATTTTACGAATATATTCAATAAATCAAAGTTTTTATTTTGAATGTATGAATGATGTAAAGTGGATGTTTATCTGACTAAATGAGAAGCAAACAGTCTTGAATGAAACACAAACCTGATCGTGAAGCTCAGTAGCCACTGCGGTAGCTGCAGTTTGAGTATGACTGGTAGAACTGATTCTGTACTGCATACCCGCAATACTGCAAAAACCTTCGTGGTGGGTGGATCGAGTTTGATTGACGTAAACACCTTGAAAAAAATTTGTTATCCTAGTAAGAAGATCATTAGAATTTTCGCGCTTAAGCCACGCATGATTAATTACCAGTGATAGTGACGTCCGTGTCCTGATTAACGATGACAACTTTCTTGGATGGCTTAATAACCTCCTCCGGATCGGAACCTTGTCTAGATTTCTTCTTATCTACGTCCAAGTCATTTTGTTTACGTCTTTTAATTATCTCTACTTCCGACTCACTGGAGGAGGTATCACTGCTGCTACCACAAAGATTTTTCTCGTCGGAGTAGGAAGCAGCCAAAATGGCAGTGGCATTAAGACTGGCCATCCTCTTGCAAACAACCATGTCCTTCAGATCCATTACTTCCTCGTTTTTCTTCCTCCTTTTGGTCATTTTCTTCTTGCTTGGTTCAGCATTCTTTTCTTTCTCGCAGTCTTCATCAGAGGAAGACGAAGATGACGAGCTCTCTAACATATCCCAATGCTTACCACGTAATCCTGGCACATTCCTTAATTTTCTTTTCAAAACATTATCCTCCGTTTTGCATTCGATCTTTTTCTCTTTCTCCTTACGCGGCTGTTCCTCTTTCTCCTCTTTCATTTTCTTCGGCTTTTCCTTTTCTTTCTCGGGTTTCGACTTGCAAAAACCTCCAAGATAGACTCCGCCGGTCTCATTTTCGTATAGGCAGTGAACTTTAGCCAAGGCATTCAATGACGCGACTCTGGGTGGTTTTGGTTTACTCCAAAAGCCAAAAAGTCGCATTCCTCGCGCACGTTCGTCCGACGGTGAGTTATCTCGATCTTTATTCTTAACATCCTTTTGCTTACCTTTCTTGTATTCATCGTCAGAATCGTCCTCCGAGTCAGATTGAGATGTAACGCCACTGGCACTCTCTCCATTCATTGCTTCGACTTTTAGATCTAATTCAACTGTGTTCTCAGAGCTGATTTGTTCCTGTTTCGCAGACTTTACGCCATCTTCGGAAACTTTAGTTTGTTTGTTAAATTCCTCGGAAGATACATCTTCAGATGAAGCTGATGTTTGATTATTGCTCTCCGTTTGTACCCTTATTGTTTTTCCTGCTTTTTTTGAAGCCTTGCTGCTAATTTTGTTACTACTTTTGATAGCTTTCTTATTATCCTGTAATTTTGGTTGAAAACTCTCTTCTTTCCTTTTATCTGAATCCTCAACGATTTCACTTTTAATGCTGCTCACTTCTGGTCCTTGACAAGCCTCATCTTTACTTGCAATCTTTTTATGTTCAGTTTCTTCAGATTCTTTCAATTCAATTTTCTTTTTTGCCATAATCTTCTCCGTTATAGCTTTCAATTTATCTTCCCTTTTTAAAACAGCACTGATCTTTGAATGTTTTTGAGGCAATTTGGCTTTCATATGCTTGGCCAACTTCGGTTTCTTTTCTTGTAAAATTTTGTTCTTGGCAATGTTACTGTTTTTCTTCTTTGCTTTTTTGACTGCATCCTCATCTTCGCTCATTTCTTCGCTTTTAATTGGCTTCACTAACTTGATTTTTTTATCCACTAATCTTTTAACTACCGATAAATGAGGCTTCTTTGTCAGAACTGTTTTTCTTGTAATACTTTTTTTCTGACCTTGTTTCGTTTTCGAATCTTTCTTTGTTTTAGCAGAAGAAAGTTTATTGCTTGCCGCATCTTTCTCGGAAATTTTCTTTCGTTCGGATTTTTTATCTTTCACGATAGAGTTTTTCGATATTGTCTTGACATCAGATTTAATCAACTTGACATCTTTCTTCTTCTCATCTTTGCTTCTTTTTTTAGTAAGTGAAGAAAGGACATCAATCTTATCTTCAAGTGCATCCTTATTTTCCATTGTATTTAATAACTTTATATTATCTTCCATACTTGCATTATCGTCAAATTTTATATTCTTCTTTTTTTCCTCCACTTTTTCAATTTTCTTTTTGTTATCGACAAATTGCTTTTCTAATTTCGCTTTCTCTTCACATTTTGGTAATTTTTTCTTATCCGTGTTATCTTGATTTATTTCTTCGTTATTTATTTTATCATCTCCTTTTTCTATCTTTTTTTCATCAATTTTGTCAGATTTCTTTTCATAATCTTTGTTTAATTGTTTTTTCTTTTCATCTGGCTTATCAGATCGTTCCTTTCGCTTTTCTTCTATCTTCTTTTTGTCATCTAACTTTTTCCTGTCTTCCACTTTTTCCAATTTCTTCTTCTCATTGTCTATCTTTTTCTTTGGATCTCCCATTTTATCATTTTTCTTTGATTTCTTCTCTTTCCTCACATCGGACATGGTCTTCTCTATAAATGTGCGACGTTTCTTGGCGACTGTTGGCATTTTAGTTGCCTTTCTGGCAACAACAGCCTTCTTCTGTGGCTTCATTATGATTGTTTTCTTTACATCTTCAAAATAAATAAATATACTCGAAGTTCACAAATGTCCAGTTTTAATTTCCACAACTACCTAACTGCCATTGTGGATTTTAATAATTACGATACGGCTCGCGAGCTGGATTTATCTGTAAACAATTCCAATGCAAATAACATCTCGATCAAAGAGAGTAAACGCGATTATTATTTATATTATAATATCACAAATATTTTATTAACTATTAACTGCTGTCGCGTCTCTTTGTGTAATATATATATATATATATATATATATATATATATATATATATATGGCTTTTATATATCGCGATAAAAATATTTTCCACAAAAACGGACACAATCGAAATGATATTCATAATATTATACGAACGCTACCAATCCGTGATAAAAAACGAATTATATATATAATAAAATTACAACTGTACGCAAATCGGAGCATTCGCGAGAGACGCGCGCGACGGAAATGGTGATAAAAGTACACGAGCGAAGCGAGAATCCGCCGTAATGTGTCGGAACTGTGCGCGCACTCTCTCATCGACTTGTTGACAAATCGATCCCTTTAAATCTCCTTGCGCCTGTCGCGATTCGGCTCTCTCCACACGGCACACACAGCTCTAGGACTCGCGCGATAAATAATTTACCGCGGCCCGCCGCATCCGCCACTTTTCTCTTGAATTTTTCTCGAGCGTGCGTTTTCCGAACATATACACGACGGACAAAGATACGCGGCGCAGCACACCGTAAGAGTACGCGAACCGAGAACGAAAAAAACGCCACGACGGCAACGGCAACAACAGTAACGACAGCAGCACGCCCTTTAAAAAACGGCCGCTGGGCCGACGGCCACAAGTGGCCCTGACAAGTGCGCGAGAGAGTGAGAGAACCCACCAACCTGCTGATCGATCAATCGTCGCACGCGGAGAATCTCACGGACGGCGATCGCGCGGCGACGCGATCGCGACAGACGACGCTTAGCAACGCGGGAACGAAACAGAATGGATGCTGATAAGAATACGGCGGACGGAGCCGCCAGTAACGAGATCGTGTTTACCTCTCGGCGAGCCCTCCTCGGTCGGCTAAACTCAGCTTGCGAGCGCTTTTTTAAAACGGCGAAGTCGAAGCACCGACGAAGAGCGATCGACGACAGGTGACGGCAGGAGGCGATGACGGGTTTCAGTTTTCTGTCTGTGCGGCTTTCACGGCAGGACGCGCGACGCGACCGCGAGCGACGTCGTGGGGCCCTCCCCGGCGGAAGATCGACGGCCCTTTTTCGCGCGGTCTATCGCGAAACTGGCAATCTCGTGTCGCGCAACGCGCACCTCGCACGACGTCCCTGCCCTTTTACCGTAGCCTCGTCGGCCATTTTCTTCCTCGCGCCGCTCCCCCACTTTTCCCACTTCAAAGCCCTCTGTCACGTAGTGCCGGAAGCGCGATCCTACAATCGTCGCCAGATGACAGCATCTCACGGCTTTGCGTCGTAACGGTCTTAACGCAAATGCAAGAATTTTCCATGAATGCCATGAATGTCTCTGTTACAATAACGAATCATTCTACTACATCAAATATGCGAAATGAATGAATTTTTTGCATGGTAGAATATATATGCAAGACACTTTGTTATCGATATCTAATATATCTTAATTAATATCTTTTTTGATCGATATGGAATCGCGGCTTGTCTTTAATTAAGTAAAATTCGCGTTATTTAAATAAAATACTTAAGTAAAATTACGCTATTTAACTTATTTTATTTTGATAACTCAAATAATTCTGACGAGGCAAGAAGGATTGATGAGTTATGATATATTAAATTTGCATTGTCGTTGATACACAAAGTATTGCAAAATCAGAAAAAATGGCGCTGTTTTGCACATTTATCAATTATTATTCGCAAAATTATTGTCGAAAATACCTGATAACAGATCCATGCACGCAATGCTCTTTTGATGCATTTTGCAAAACGCAATGTAAAATAAGCAATATACAAACGTTCGTTCGATACTCCCGAAAATTTTTTGACGCTCCGGACTCCTTTCAGGCAACAATTATGGAGAATAATGAGAACTGTTCGAATTCAATTGCGGTCGCCTTCACGCATTCACTGGTCATTCGAAACTTAACGAATCAAAAGATATTGCGATTCTTAAAGTATCGAAATAATTGAAAATCAATTATTAAATTAATTATAAATAAAGAATTATTTATTATTATTATTTATAAATCAAATTTGAAATATTTTTGAACAAAATGCATTAATATTCATTAATTGATAAAAATATGACGCAAATTATAAATAATAATTTATTTATTATAAATTTTAATAGCGAAGACAAAGACAAAAATATCAAAATACGCATATAATATATACATATACGTGTAATGTAATGTGATAAATTTTTCTGATTTTTATATGTAGCATAGCGGTACTTACGCATCGTGAACAATAGTGTTGAATACTTTTTCGTTGAATTTCTTTTTTATTAAAAAGATGAATCTTCAATTAATATGTATATGATAAAGTACCAAACTCGCGAAAATAATATTCGATTCGCGATATGCCTCGGGCTTTCGATAAATTAAATCATAGATGACATATATAAGTATATAAATTTATAGACATATTTTTATACTACGAATTAAAATGTAAATTTAAATTTTAATGTAAATTTAATTAAGCTAAAGAAATTTAAGCTATCAACAGGCATTTTCCAGGAGAGACATAGAGAGACATAATATCACGCAATTGGCTATCGAATAGAGAACTTTTGAAGTCCTAAATTTTTTTTTTTTATTCGCCAATTGCATGATTTGTATCTTTGTGTGTTCTTGCTGAAAAACATTCCTCATTAGTCATGATTCTAATACCAACTTTATGTTTTTAGGGATATATCATATGATAATATTGGCTACATGCAACAATTTCAGAAGAGTTCAGCAGCTTCGGAGTTCGGAGTTCGGAGCAGACGGATCATGAGTGTCTCCTGTTTGTTTGTTTAGATTTTTGCAACAACAATGGAATGCGTAGTGGCAAATGTCGAACACATGCGATTTGACATTGAAATTGCTCTTGATGAGCAATATGGAGCTCTTCCATTACCTTTCACCGGCATGGACAGTACGTCCTTTTATACATTTCTGTTTTTATACAGTGAACTGTGTTTGGTTAAGTTTGCGCACACCATAATATTATCGTATTTATACTTTGTGCCTTTATTTCAATCTATAACAACATACAATATATGGTATGATTTTTTCCAATAATATTGTATTAATATGTACTGGCAAATTTTTTGGTTAATTTATTTATGATTTGTTTCAATGATAATCTTCAGTAGAATCTTTGAATATTTAGTGGTTGAAGGTAGAGTTGCTCTCGTGATTTAGAGTTTATATAAACATATAAATACAGATAATATTATATTTAACAATAATTTCAGTATTTTAGCAACTAATTATATAATAAAAATTTAATTTAAAAACATAGTTATATAGAAATAAATAATTTTAGAAATGTGTATAATTTTGAAAAGTAAATAATCTTTCCCTTTCTCTTGATAGAATTACTTAGAATAAATCAATTCTAAATTTTTTTCTTTATATTATATGTATATGTTATTATTAATATTATTCTCTTTTGGTTATACATTTTCTACAATTGTATATCTTCTGTTCTTTTTTTAATTTTTATGAATTTTATACTTATATTTGATAGCTTTATGTTTACTATTGGAAAAAAAATATAGTACAATGCTTTTAAGAGACAGATTCATTTTATATGAAAAATGTAAAATTGTTAATAAATAATTTTCTTTCCTTCAATTTGCAGAATCAATTGCTGCAGTATGTCAATTTTACCCAAGAGGTACTTGTAGTAAAGGAGGATCATGTCCATTCAGACATGTTCGTGGTGATCGCACAATAGTATGTAAACATTGGTTAAGAGGTCTTTGTAAAAAGGGTGATCAATGTGAATTTCTGCACGAATATGACATGACAAAAATGCCGGAATGTTATTTTTATTCTAGATTCAGTAAGTAGCTTAATGCAAATATTATGCATATATTATTATTTATATTATACAATACTAAAAATTTCCTTTATGAACACTTTATATGCAAGAATTCAATATAATGATCCCTTTATTATATCCCTTATTATATTCTCTTGTTAATATTTAATATATATTTTAACTATGTGACAATTAAATTATATCTAAACAAATGTAATTAATTATAGATGCATGTCACAATAAGGAGTGTCCTTTCTTACACATTGACCCTGAGACAAAAGTCAGAGATTGTCCATGGTACGATCGTGGTTTCTGTAGGCATGGCCCCTTGTGTAGACATCGACATGTCAGACGTGTTCTCTGTATGGCTTACTTGGCTGGTTTTTGTCCAGAAGGACCAAATTGCAAATTTATGCAGTAAGTTTACAAAATGCAAGTATCAATTATGTTGTAATGTTTGAAATGTCTGCATCTTAATTTCTATGTTTAGTCCAAGGTTTGAATTACCAGCGGTACAAGACATGCAACCAAAGGAAGGCAAAAAGGTGATGATCACCTGTCATTTCTGTGGAGAAGGCGGTCACAAGGCAATTTATTGCAATAAAATGCCACCCGATGTACGAGAAGCTCAAGTCAGACAAGATGCCGATAATAATTCTCATGCATCACATCATCATATGAATATGCACAATGGACCGCCGCCACCACGAGGACCACAAAAACCGCTCGAAGAAGTAACGTGCTACAAGTGTGGACAGAAAGGTCATTATGCCAATAAATGTCCAAAAGGACATTTAGCATTTTTGAGTCATGCAGGTAGTGGAAGTGGCGGTCAAAATCAGAATTATCGAAGATGATTTTCTTTGTTTTATTTATGTAACATGAATATTGTGATGCTACTTTATCTCATTATTAATTATCTATAAAAATTTGGGTCTCATATACAATAAAATAATTTCATATCTAATACGTGTCGATATATCGCTCTTATGTTATTTCACCAACAACTGTCGACAAAAAGGAAGGATTTTCATACTTCTTCTCTTTTTGGATATAAATAATAGCACCAATATTTAAAATATGAAAAAAAGCAGCTTTTTCATATATATAAGCGAGTATTTTAATTTTTAATTTCTTCTCTTATTAAACCGTAACAAATTGAAATATTTATTGTTCTAAAAATGATATATGTCTGAATAAGCAGTTGTTATATTTTTGTATGACACAGTTCTGTGGACATTATAAGACTCTTAGTTATTGCTACATCGGCATCTAATACAAGGTGTTATAAAAAGATATATTTATGTAATATCCATTAATTATCAGATAAAACCTGTATGACCTGGGAAGACATACACTTTATATCGACGGATATAACAACAAATATGAAGTTTTACTAATTAAAAATTAACTGTGTATATTCACTTCTTAGATAAATGTTTTAATATTAAATAATAGCATGGAAGGCGCAAAACATTGTGGAGATATGCATTTTAACCACTATCAAATATGGTAAGCGCGTTTCTGTCATCACAAAATTGTTCTCTTATCATTCAAAATGTTTTTCCAGTTATTATCTTATTACCTGATTCAATTACATCTAAGACATAATTGTAATTATTAAGGATAAGATTGCGTATTGATTTTCGCAGTTTTATGCAAATAATTATGCAGAGAAGAAAAAAAAAGGATAATAATTTTCTCAATCATTTTTTTTTGAAATTATCTTATCATGTTGTATTATAGTCAATAACTTCAACATAATTAGCAGGAAAAAGTCCGTAAGTCCCATCAGGTCCAAGCCCTTGCCACCAGCCTTCATCGATCGCGTCTATATGCGTAATTATATCTCCAGGATCAAAAGTGATTTCCGTATCGTCTGCAGCTTGATAGTCATACAAAGCTCTGGCTTTCATTCCCTCGTTATTTGGATCGAAATATAAATACGGGCCATCCAATTGATTGTACAATTCATTTTCAGTGACTTGTTCCTTAATTTCTACTGCTTGTTCAGATTCCGATTGTAGATTCTTCGCTGTTGTCTTTGATTCCTGATTAGTGTTTTGAGGTTGAGGCACTGCAGATGATGAAGTCGTCACTGTCTCCACATTTGTAAGTTTTTTCTCTTCAGATGATGTTTCCTCATAAGATTTTGGTTGATCTTTTATTTGAGCATCCTCCAACGCTTTTCTCACAGACTCCACGTGATTATTCTTAGGTAAAAATTGTTGAACTGAACTTGTCTTCATTTGACCGGCCGCCGAATTTTGCTCGAAAACCGCTCTAGCGTTTATTGTTCTTTGAGCAATCAATTGTTGTGTCTCCTTGCTCCTTTGTCTTCGTAGCTCTTCACTTCGTGATTTATGATCATCCTCGACATCATTGCTATAATTTTGTGCAGCTAATTGATTGCGTAAGTTGTTCACTTCCTCGGCACGTTGTTCGGCCAACTTTTGTCGCGCGATTGAGTTTTCCTTAGCAGTTACCTAGTGGAAACGATTTTAAATGAAATATACGCGTTGGTATGATATCTAAGATATATATGATATATAAACGAAAAATGTGATTAGATCACAATGTACTTTTTGCTCTCTCATTTGTGCTTCCTTTTCTTCTCGAGCTCTAACTTCTTTTTCTAACTTTTGTCGTTCTTGTTCACAACGTAGCCGCTCTTGCTCCAATCTTTTTTTCTCTTCCATTTCTTCCTTTTGCCAAAACTGATCTCTTTCTGTTGCATTTATCTCTTGTTCCGGGATTACTCTATAAAATATATGTTAGTTGAGAAAGACTGCCTCAAAAACCATAATATTACTTATTCAAAATTGAAATTACAGTTGGCATTTTAAAATGTAAATATTATGAGAGAAAATAAAAGTATACCGGCGATATGTTGTTCCAATGGGACCTGTATGTCCTTCATTTTCACCACGAGGTTCATTAAACTTAAATGCGGAGGCTGTTGCTCTCGCAAGTTTTCCCATAATTGCATCTACCTCTACATCATCTTCAGAACGTGCAGTAATTGTTATATGTGCACCCTTTAATAATTTCTCTACATCTCTGATGTGATTAGCGCATGTTCCTTTTCTAACAATTGGAGCACCTTCTCCTTGCTGTAAAAAACATTTTATCATATATATAAAAGTTTTTATATAAATTATAAATTATTATTGTTAAGACACATAAATGTTTTATATTGTTCTTTTTTGCCTTTATTATAAAGAATGAATAATATAAAATCACACTATTTTATCATATAAATTATACTTTTATTATATATTTGTTATACTCCATTTTTGTCTTTTATTATGATTATATTAATCTCTTTACTCTTACCCAATTAATAAGCAAACACTTTGGTAGACTTGTTTTAGTATCAATGACTTTGCAAAATGCATACATAATATGACTGCTATTCAATCGATCAATCATTTCTTCCAACCCGCCACTTCCGGTTCCAACTACTTTTAAGTCATTTGTCTGCCCTTCATAACCGAATAAAGCCCTGGCAAAAATAGAAACGCGTCTTAATTATCAACTATGCAATATATATTTTATAATAATTTATAAAAAATAATAATTATATAAGATTGATTTTTGGCATCAAATTTATAAGGAATTTTGAATCAAAAATAGAGTTAAATTATATCAATGTATTATGTTGTTATAAATCAATTATCTATCATAGTTAATAAATATAAATATATATAAGTTAATATAACATAGTTAATATATATAATATAAATATATATATATGTATATATTTTGAATATTTTCGAATATTTAAATTCAATTATTTATAATTAATATTTTATTTATAAAAATGATTATACAAATTTAATTATATCTCATATATTGAAAGATATGTATATATAAAATAACTTATAATTTTTATATAGATTTTTCCATTTGACAACACAATTATATCAAAGCAAAAACAAATAACAAGAAAATTATATTATCAATTTCTATCGATTATGCGATGATCATTAAGATTAAAATAGCCGGAATCGATATGAGTCTTTAGCAGGGAGGTCGATGTTTACACAAAAACAATAGTGTTTGCTGAGAATCCATACAAATTTTACGATTCGGTATTATAGGGGTTCGATATTGGAAAATATTATGTGCCGAAAACTACCTGTCTGATTGACAGAAAGGACATTGGAAATTTAAGTATATATGCCTACCAGTTAGTAGACAATTTATCGTCGACTACGCTGTGCCAGGCAGCCGTCAAGGCATCTTTGTTTTTCGTCAGATTAATTGACATATTTCTGACTAAATTAATTCATAACAAATTCAGATAAATGATTTATGACAGGACAGGGCAATGGTGCGATACCGCAAAACTACGCAAATATCACACGCGCATATCACTTTAGCCGATCGCCTCTTCGACTAATGTCAACGCCCTATCCATAGCCAACCGTTTACATCAATATCCTAATATCCCTAGTAATTTTCCTCTTATCCTTTTTGTATCCGCAAAGTTGTGTTCGAAAATCTACTCATCATAAATTAATATTTTAGTACCAGTTAGAACAAAGGAACCTTTGCTTCTTTGAAATATTTGTTACGTCACGCGCACGTAGTTTGCTACTTCCGGTTAGATAGGGACTTTGAAATTTTTTTTTTTTCAAAAGCGAGTTTCTATCACTGCGCTGCCATGTTTGTGTGCCGCTCTTATATATTCGGCGTTCTACTGAAATTCTCGACTTTCAATTGCGTTTCGTGCATATATCTTGTGTTCTTGGCCGTAGGAGATCGCGCGTAAACTTTATCATGAGTACTGATAGTATCGAAAAACTGTACAAAAATTTTGGAATCCTCGCGGATGCTAAAGATAAATTGGTGCAGGTACATGCCGCATTGGTTATATCGTGCGATAAATATAGCTGAGGAGAATTTGTTCCGTATATTTTCTTGTTTCTGCATTCTCATACGTTTTCTCTCGTGTTTAACATGACTTTACTGATAAGTATCATTCACACGTTACTCACAAATCATTCTCGTTGCATGAAACATCAATGTGCAGCTCGAAAAATCGGAGATGTGCACGGCGTCTTCATATGGTGTCTGCACATGTACAATATGAGTCATTGCAAGATTATTTTCTTTTCACATACATACATATAAACATGTATACGAGGACAGAAATGTTTAATACATAAATTTATGCAAATATTGGAGCATACATTTCCAATATATACTCCAATATGCAGCTAAATTCATGTGTTAGGCATTCTTGTGTTTCTATGTGTATTATTAATTTTTAGATTACAAGGGTGTAGTACAGTGGTTTACCGATAATATTCTCTGTGTACGAAGAACCACTATAATTTATTGCCAATTTTCTGGCTTCGAAATTTTCAAATATATATTGTATAACTGATTCATTTATCTATGATTATTTTTCTAAGTATATTTACATGTATTTACATGTAGATTCTATACATGGAAAAAAAATAATGTTCTTGCAATACAATAACATTTTACTGTACTATATAGTGTTAATGCTTTTTATTTAGTTTCATTGAGAAAGTCTAATTTGTAATTTACAGTAACAATTCCTCATTTAATGACGGAATATTTTTTTCATTTTTTATATATTTGATTTTTAGGAAATATTTAAAAAATACAATTATATTAAATATCTTTATAACATATTTACTAGAAAAGCTTGTTGTACTTTCTTACAAATTATACTCTATATCTCATTGTTTATGTTGCAGCATGAAAAAGAATATTTGGAAATTTTGACAGCAGTTAAAGGATCACCTAAAGAAAAACGGCTAGCATCGCAATTCATTGCTAGATTTTTCAAGCATTTTCCAAAACTAGCAGATCAAGCTATAGATGCTCAGTTGGATTTATGTGAAGATGAAGACATGGCTGTAAGTTTTCAAATATGAATTGACTCTATATTTTATTTTTATATAGTTTTTGAACAAAAATATTTGAAAGTTTTATGCAACAATTAATCAATAATTAACTAAGATAATTATTCATATCACATAATATATCTTTGTTTTCTTTACAGATTCGAAAACAAGCTATTAAAGATTTACCAGCTCTTTGTAAAGATAATAAGGAACATACAGCAAGAATTGCAGACATCTTAGCGCAACTATTGCAAGCTGAGGACTCCTCAGAATTATCGGTTGTACATAACAGTATTATGTCGCTTATGAAGAGTGATCCAAAAGGTATGATCAAAGCCATAAACACATATAAAAAATGTATTTATATAATATTTTAATTATTATAATTAGAATAACTCTGTATTTGCAGGTACTTTAAGTGGATTTTTCAGTCAAATCATTAATGGTGATGATGGAACGAGAGAACGTTGTATAAAATTTTTAGCTACAAAATTGAAAGCAATAGGACACGACGTTATTACAAAAGAACCAGAAGATTTATTAATTGGAGAATGTAAAAAAGTATTGCAGGTAAACTTTTGTTATGCTCTTATATTATAATAAATGTTTATATTTATTTTTACCCTTTAATTAATATATTTTATTTATGCAGGATGTAACTGCTGACGAATTTCATAGTATCATGGAAATCCTTGCTTGGACTAGATTAGGATCTACTGTTACTGGTCAACAAGAATTGGTTGATATTACAATAGAACAAGCTGAATTGTCTGTCCCTTTTAAACATACTAACGTGGAACAGTGGAATAGATTGGTTCAATGTATTAAACATGCTCTTCCATTCTTTAGCGTATGTATATGTATATGTGTTTTATATACATTTAAATATATCTTAGAGCAATATTAAATATTTTTCACATTTGTTTATATGATTAATTATTTATATTTAAATATCTCTGCCTCTTTTCAGTCACAGATAGATTCATCAAAATTTGTTTCATATATTTGCGTGCAAGTGCTACCACATCTCTCTTTGATGACTTCTCCCGATGGTAGAGACATTCAATTGGAACTATTAAAATTGCTTGCTGAATTAACAGTATTTTGTGGAAGTATTGAAAAACCTGAGGACAAAGTTCAACAACTTTATAATACTCTCATTGTGAGTAATATGTCTTTCTTTTCATATTTTGTATTACAAATCTGATGAGTTGTTTTCATTCATATAGTAATGTCTAATGTTCTTATCTCATTGATCAAAATTATCATTTGTATATCATTTACACTATTATATATTTCAGACTTATATGCCACTTCCTCCAGCTACAGAGATTACTGATGTACCAAAGTTACAATTTAGTCATGTGGAATGTTTGATGTACGCTTTTCATAAATTGTGTAAGCAAACTCCTGAATTTTTGATAAAAGATCCAGAACAGCTTAAAGAATTCCGTTTAAGATTACAATACTTTGCAAGAGGCATTCAAGGTTATATAAAAAAATTACGTGAAGCTATCAGTGGGAAAACAGAAGAAGAATTAAAATCAGAGGAAAATCAATTAAAGGTTGTTGCACTAAAAACAACTAATAACATCAATACCTTAATCAAAGATCTATTTCATTCACCTCCTAGCTTTAAGAGTATCATACATCTTTCATGGAAAACGCCTTGCAATGACAAGAAGGTAATTAATCTTTATAAGCATTTTAAATAATTTGTACATATACAAATACATGCAATATTTACACAACTATGGACGTTTTATACAATGTTTAAATTTTATTATGATTTAGAATGAAAAGAATTCAGCTCAAAAAAGACATACACCAATTACATTTGGAAACGACAATGGTTCGAGTAAACGTAACAAGGAAGATAAAAGCAACAAAAGAGAAATATATACACCTCCGAGTGGCAAATATAGTTCAAACATATCGAATTATGGTATATAAGTAGTTAAATATACGATTTTAAAATGTGAAAAGGATAAGATAAATGTTAATTTATTCAATAATTTTTTTTTTAATTTTTAGGTCGCGGTAGATTTAAAGGTAATAGATTTGGAGGAAGAGGTGTATTCAGATCAAGAGGCCGTGGTTCATGGCGAAAGAATTTTTATTAATTATGAAATCAAAATCCACTAAAAAAAAAAAAAATGAGATTGAAAGCAGCTAAAATTGGAATGATGACATAAGTGCTTATTTATCTTGAGATTAAACATGGAAGTACTTTCAAAAAAATGACATTACAAAATTTAATTCTCTTGTGCTCTAATTGAAATGATTTTGTCATTATCTAAACTCTGACAAATTGCAGATAAGTAACAAAAAGAGGAAAATCAATAATTTTTCAAATTTTTATTAATGTTTTCCAAACATGGAGAAAAAGATTTAAGAGAATGAGATTATCATTATATAGATCTTTTGTGTTTAATTCTTATTATATAATTCTGCAATGAAAAATCAAGACACATATAACGTGAAAGAAAAATGAAAGTATGCCAACAATATGCATTGCTGACAAATGTATCAAAATTAAGAGAAAATATTGATTCTAGTACAGTATGATTAATTGATTTAATGAAGATGTTAGTGGAATGTAACAGAAAAGGAAGAAAGAAGAGATCGCAAAAGGCGAGACTTATCAAGATGATGTTTGAGGAAGTTGAAGCAAACCTTGATGAAGATTGCATGCAAATTCAAACTACGTAATCAGACATTGTGAGACATCATCGATAGAAACATATACAAATGGATAGATGCAAAATCATGGATAGAAAAACATATGAAAATGGACGGTGCTCTTTCTTCGTCAAAAACTTCAAGAGTGCAAAAATTTAATCTCCTGTATATCCATTCCTAAATTAACTTCCCTATCTTTCCAAACTTTTATATTTGTTAATGTTTGTCAATATTTGTTAACAGGATCGGTACAAAGGGAATCTAGGCAGACATACATAAAAGCAATCTAATCGAAGAAACATCAGATATAATGTTTTGTTGATAAAAGCAACATTTGTACAAAATTTTAATTTTTTTTTTTTTTAGTAAACAGGATTTATAAATCTAATGAACATAGATATATTACACTTTTCATATATATAAATATATATTCTTTATACATGTAAATATATCACTCTTAAAATATATTTTATAAAAATCTAAAGTGTGTGTGTATGTGTGTGCTCTCTCTCTCTTTCACACACACATATATATATATGTTAATATATTTTTAATTAAAAATATTAATTTCATGAATCTATGTTTCTTCGATAAATAAGAAGAGGAATTGGAGCAGCGATTATTATGTTGTTTTTCTTTTGCAGGAAACACATACTAACAAGAGACTTGGAAATCGTGGATTGAGCCAGAGCTGTTTAAAATTATACATATATACATATGTATATAATTTTTTCTCATTACAGAAATCTTTTAAAAAAAAATTGATGCAGAGGCAGAGATCACTTGGAGAAGCTAATTGATTTTCTATTTCAGCAACTAATGATATTATATGTTTATATTGTCATATATATATATATCTTCTTGGTATAATTGCTGTTTGTGAGGTGAGTTCAAAAAAATATTGTTCCATCTTTCCTTTCCCTCTATCCATGATCATTTTGTAAAAACATTTGTGTCATCAGCAATTCGTCAATGTTTTCAATTATTTCAATAAATAACATTATTTAATACTAAATGTTGTTTTTTTATTTAGTAAATATAATAGATGATAAAATAAGGCTAGAAAATGAGATTTAGTAGAAATCTCTCAATTCTAAGAGCACACAAGTATAAACATATTTATATGTATGTATATGTAATTTGTCCTATACATATTTAAGGTTTTATATTGCATTAATATGTTAATAAAAATTGTGTATAATTACATATTTGTGTCAAATGTGCAATAGAATTTGAATCTCGTGTAATAATCTCAACTATGCTATATTATGAGTATATTTCAATGTTACTAAGAGAAATATACTAGTAATATGTTTGAATTATATATGTATATAATTGGTCAACTTTTGTATTATTAATAAATAAATAATAAAATGTTAAGTTTTAAGGAATTTTGAGCAGCTACAGGCAAAGCAACAAAGGAATATATGAGATAAAAGATATGTTTCACCATTTTTATTAATGATCTTTTAAGAAGAAAGTAGTAATTGTAAATTATATTTCATTATTATCAGACTATTCTTACAAATAATTTTCAACTAATTATTAAATAACTATATATAATCCTAGCATTAAAAATAATGTAAATACATAAATAATATATTTAAAAAAGATCACATTTTATCCTTATATCACCATCATAACATTATATACACATATATAATTATTATAGCATATTCATTGATAAATTAATTACTGCTCAAAATAACCCATTTGAAGAAATCATATCGTCTATCACTTTACACATAATACGATCACTTGGACTACATGGATCCTGAGTTTGTTGTTTAAAACCCATATTATCAACAGACTCCATAACATCTGTATTTATTGCAAGTTTAGAATCTAGTTCTGAAGTATCTGGAAGCATCTGTAAAGCATGCTGTAGTATTTCTTGAACCTAGAATAATGCAATATTTAAGATTCAAAAATTGCAAATCATTAACATATATGAATTAATGTATATGAATATTAATAAACAAGTGTTTATACGACCAAACTGGCAATTTATTGTTTGATTATTATATCACGACGTTTCGACCATATGGTTTTGGTCCTTATCAAGTGAAACTAAAATTACAATACAATAAATAATGATAGTCATGTTACAAAGAAAAAAATAGGATTAAGCAACTTACGTTATAATTAAAAAGTAGAAAGAGAAAAATCGAAATGTCAAACTGACATTGTGTCAACCACTATGTTTGGAATACTGAGATCAACTAAACGACCTTTATTAATTTATTGTATATGTTGTTTAAATTCTCTGTATCTTTTTGGGAATTAATAGTGTTGTCAAATTTTTTAATAAAAAACATTTCAGCTATTTCTCTCTTTCTTACATGTTTTTCGTTATGTAGAATATCAGGCGCTGACCAATCGAAGTCATGATCAAACTTGATCATGACTTCGATTGGTGAATAATCAACTTGAATAATCAAACAATAAATTGCCAGTTTGGTCGTATAAACACTTGTTTATTAATTTATTTACTGGCGACATTTTTAAAATTAAATATAATATATGAATATTATAGAAATTTAAAATGCTAATAATAAATATACTTTTTCAAGATGTTTCTGAAAACGCAGCGCTGTTTCAAGACGTTGTCTACGCTGTAGTTCCATCATAACTCGTAATGTTTCTCTAGCCTGATGCGGTCTAAATTCATTCAACAGATGATGGATATGAATAAATAACAAGCTCAAGTCTTCGACCTATAAAAGTACCAATTATTGTTATATGAGGTTATTATAATTTTTCGAATCAAAGTTAAAATGTTACAAATTATAGCACTAATAAAAGCTTATTCGAATTACAGATACATTACCTTCTCCGCACGTCTGGGACTATCGGGACATTGGACGAGTAAGTCTATCAAGTCCAAGAAATTGACAAGCAGAGAATGATTAAGCTTCTTTAATTCACGTCGACGGTCAAAGTGTTGCGGGTACAGTCTTTTGATTCCTTGAGCCTCCAACGGTCTGATAATCGTGTCATCCGCATTGAAAACGTTACCGAACATGGAGTAACTATCGTGAATTGGTGGCGGTGGTCGCGGAGCTCTTCCACGGCGAACATTCTCATCCGTGTATAAATTAATATATTGAACGGGGGGCAATGGCAGGGAACTGACTTGTATCGCTTCGGGCGCTGCCATGTCTCAATATTATATGTCTCAGCAATGAACCGATCACGATGATGAACAGTATTCTCAATTCACCGACGCGATAGAAAAGTTTTCAAACCGGTAGATAGGTTAGACCACATTCTATAAATACATAATTGAGATCGTATTTTCTCGATATCCGATCGAGAGAAGTAAACTTGTCTCCTTTCCGAATCCTCTAAACAAATGCCAAAAAAATGTTCCTTCCGTGTTACGCTCTCGAAGGTCTGTATACAATCCGTATAAACACCTCCCAAGAAAAACAAAGCGACAGGCGGCCGATCTAGTCCGCCATTTTGTCAGATGTCAGATTACACGAGTCAACGAACGTCCCGCTCGTTGTTTCCACGTTTCTAAAAAAATCTGAGATCGCAAAATTTTCATCAATTCTTTTTTTATTCAAAAGAATACTCGAAACATCCGAGTGTCGGTTCGGGTCATCGTTTGACGTTTCTCGCGGACGCGTTTCTTTATTCGCGGGCGGTACGTATCGCCACATTGACCAGCGTAGTGAGGCATTTCCTGATATCTCGCGAATTCCCGACGTCGCCGCGAGACGTCTTCGTTTGACAGATTGTCGATGTGTGTATATGCGTACGTTCCACGTGAATTCTTTGTTTGGGCGCCGGTCATGCTTTTGACAAGTGTCGGGATTGCGTGGTGCTAGCGCATATCTGTTGCATGGTAAGTGCGATTTTGATCGAGAATGTCGGAAGCGCGACTGATAAACGGGCCGCTGGACCTCGCGTCTCGCGTATGTAGAATTCGAATTATCAAACGTTGGGATATAACCGTGCATATACATGTATCCTCTCGCTGCTGCGTTCACGCACTTTTCCGTACGTTGACACTTTGAAGAGTCTGGGCAACGTTTGTTTGCGTTTTTTTCGATTTCACCTCGCGGAAGTACCGGTCACGATGTGAACAATAATTACTCGGTAATCGACACGTGAGTTGAATTATAGGCGGTAGGAAGCGAGTTGTAGAACGAGGAAAAAATTCCGGTGTGCTATATTTAGAAATTCGTTTGCGTCCGTTGTCATCTTGGATATAGATTGAATGTAGGCAAGATAAACCAAAATATAGAGAAATACAATAATATGTAATCTTTTGTGTTTTTTTTATAATATAAAAGTTTTAAATTAGTATATATTATGTGCAACAAGTATTACATCTAATTTTATGTTTAGAACATGCAATGAGATATTTAATTTCTAATTATGATTTCTTGTTATACATAAAAATAATATTTTTACTGTTGCTAGGGAGGCCCTCCTGTGATGGCAGGGAAGGATGGGAAGTTAGAATCAAAAAGTGGAGATGTTATTCGTCAAGGATTTATGATAAAACGTTCCCAAAACAAGAAACGTTTCACTCCAGTCAATTACAAGCAACGATGGTTTGTGCTGACAAAACACTATCTCATTTACTACGATGGAGATGGTGAGGTGAGTAGCTTTGAAATTTATAATATCTAAATATATTTTAATATCTAAATATATTATTTTCTATAGTAAGATCAAAACATGTGTGACACAATCAATTCACAATCAATTTAGTCCTTATTTACATTATGCTAATTGTATGGCAGCAATAGCTAATTCAATTTTAATTAACTTATCTTTTCAACAATATTTTATTACCCTTATAAAATTATTTTTTTATATTGAAGAATTGCTACTGCTATAAAGGAAAACTGTTTACAAAACTGTAACAATTAATAATTGCATTTTAACAAAATCTTGAATCATAAATGTAAATTATACAGACAATAATTAAATACAAAGAATAATTAAAATATATTTGCAACATTATCAGTTATTATGTGTAATTATATTATTGCATTCAATTATTATTTGTAATTATATCATATATGTATATATGGAGAAACAATTATTTCCTTACTAAACATTAAAAACATCTATTTCAAAATTTTTTTTTTGCAATTATTAATTTATTATTATTAATTTTTTTTTTAAATTATAAAAATAATTTTAAATTGTAAAAAAATTGAGATATAAAGAGATCTACCATATTTTATAAATCTTTTAATTAGATTTTAAACTTACGTTAATTATGTGCTAATTAACTATTATTAATTTAGACAATTGTGTTCGCTATCCCAATAGATTTTATCAGAGAATAGCGGCTCGAGCATTAATCCCGTTTTTGTTGCAATGGTCTTCAATCCCAGCAACGAGCAGAGTGATAATCGGTAACTATCGGTTCGGTAACTGCGTGCGGTCGCGACTACTACCAATAGCTGCCTCCGTAGCTAAGCGAGCTGTTAGGTAGGACCGGGCTGCTTTCGACGGAGGGTTGGCAGATAACATGCACCATGATATCGTGTGTAAAATTAGTGGCGCAGGCGCCCCGCGTGAATTCTCTATCCTACCTCCACCTCCTACTCTTTATTCTATCTTCCGCTCCGTCGTTGGGTTCCTGATACCGTTTGCTTGCTCAGTCAGTGGCCGTCGTTCGAGGTCGATCTCGACGAAACGCAACGAATTTGATTACGTTGATTCTTCCAGTTTTGTTTGATACCCGATACCATTCCTTGAGTTGACGATTCCTTGGACGAGTCTATAACGTTTTAATCTCTGTCGTCGAAGGCGACGTGTGCGGAAGAACAAGACGCGCGCCTTGGTCCTTGGCGGTAACGGTCGTCCTCTAGTCCTGATCTGATATACTTTATCCAGCTTTCATCTTTCGCGATATCGAACTACAGTATATCTGTCGATTCTCGGCACTGTAGAACATCTCGGATAGACACGAGATCAATTTCGATCTTTTTATTCATTAAACCTTCCTTTCGAGAAGATCGTCCGTTTCTGAACGTTTGCCCGTTCATTGTACCGATATCGGGTCGAGACGACAACGGGCTCCACGTGCGGATTTCCCGATAGACCGATTAGGTCGGTTTCGTTTTGTCTACCACGTGAGATCCAGCGTACAAAGTGGAGGTAAAGAAAGTTTCCATCAAATTTGGATATTTTTCTCTCTTTTGTTTTTGTTTGATTAAATTCCCACGTCGTCGGATGGAAAATCCATGTTGCGCGCGAACCCGCTTATCATGAATTCTGCTACGAATCCTCCCCGGGGAGAATCGCTCGATGCCATCCGCGCTCGTAAATTACTTTTTCACGTCTCAAGTGTAGCTATATCATATCTCGAAATTCGGAGATTGGTCTATATTGTAATATGTGAATATTTTATTGCAATTTGATTTCGTCGTTAGAAATTATCCGATCTTTAAAATCGTATTAGCTGCATGAAATCCTGACAACAAACATATCGAGATTATTCCAATGTTGAGACATCTGTAATTTTTTTTATTTAATTCCGGGATTATTTATTATATAAATCTATATATAGTACTCTAAATATACAAAAAAATCATAGACAATTTTAATATAAAACAATTTATTTTTTTATACTTTTTATATTCTCTCTCTCTCTTTTTCTATATATTCTATATATATCTAAAATTCATTTTAAAAATTATATTTAATTAATATTTTTATATTTTTATTATATATTTTTAAAATTAATTTTAATATATATATATATTAAAGGATTTTATGTATTCCTATCAAACATTTTCTTTTTCTCCCGTTTTTATTATTAAATTTGTGAATGAAATGTAAGCTAAATTTATTTAATAACTATTATTAAATATGTATAGAAATATATGTATATGCCGTTCTTAAGACAAAATATATATTTCTGTATATTTTGTTATATTTTACCTACAACTATATTTAGAGTTATTGGTAACAGATCCAGATCGAGAGATTGTCCGACATGATAAATTTTTAATATATTAACTATTAAATTCTAATAACAGAAATCGTTGTTGGTTACAGCGCCGTAAGGAACGCGGACGTATCGCCGTGGAGAGCGTCCACGTGGTGGAAACGGCTAGCCTTGGAAGTGGTAGCACCGGAAGTGGCGGCGGCAATGTTGGCGATGCGTCGGGTGGCGGCGACGCGAGCAGCGGAGGCGGTGGAATACCATCCGGACTACCCTTCCAGGTGGGATATCGAGAAGCTGGCCAAGAATATACGCTCTATCTACTCGCCGCTCGTGAACAGGATCGCGCCGAATGGATACGTGCCATACGCGCTGGTAAGTCTTTTTTTATTCTTTTCTTTTTTTTCATTTTACTGTTTTTTTGTTTTTTTTTTCATTGTACTGTTTTTTTTTTCTCCGTCACATTAATATTCATTGCCGGCTCATACAAATATTGCGCTCGTATAAGCTTCTTACGACATAGAAAATGCATATTATCTTTGTTATTTGTGATATTTATTTTGATATCTTATGATATACGTTGAACGCATTAACATTCATAATCCTTTCGGTCTCAAGCTTTGCAGATGAAAAGAAATCTCATATCATATATTTTATAAATAAAAGTATAAATTCGAAGATAAGATGATTTTTATAATAAATTATAAAAACCGCATCATATCCACATAGCAAACATAGCATAGTACATGTGTGTCATGCATATAAGTTTTAAGTATTATTTTTTTTTTTTAATGTACATATATAATTACGATAAAATTTATATTTTTCATGACTGAAAGAGGGTTGAATCATTATTATATTTTGTGGGATAAATTCTAGAATATTTTTGCGCGTTCATATAAAAAAGGAATGCGATCTATCACTTTAGAAATGCCATGAACATCATCATACTTAAGAAACGAAAACTAGTGAGATACTTGTTTGTAGTGTGCAGTGAGAATTCTGGCTTGAGCGGGCGTTACCACGCCGGTCTCTGGAGCGGGAAACGTTGGTCCTGCTGCCGATTATCGACACGTTCCGCCGAAGGCTGCGACACTTGCAGTTCCTGGTCCGCGAAATCTGCATCGAACGTCACGAATCCGTCCTCAACGACTACGTCGGTCGCGACAACTGTGCCTGGCAGTACCATTAACAACACCATTTCGACGACCACCGTCACATCTGATCATCGTGCACAGTTAACGAACGCCGAGGCGAATAATAACCCGATCATCCAAACCCAGGCCCGCTCAACGATCGGTTCGTACCTTATATTTATTGCATGCTTTTGCCTTTACAAAGCCCACTGGGATTTTAATTGGTTCACTGGCGAATCGATATGCTTGTCATTTTAATATCAACGTAAAAATTCCGTTATTATCGTGCTGGTTATTAGCTAGGATTCGTTAATTGATACAATCGATAGGAAGAATCAAACGCTATCCGGAGGAGCGTTATTTATTTGCATTGGCTTTTTAAATGCCGATATATCATTCAATTTTATCACACATAAAATACGCTTGTCGAAATATCGTATTTCATGTCGAAACATAAGCTAATTATATGATTCAATTGTATATACTATATATAATATCAGAAATGGCAATATTATATATGCAATATATGAATATTCGTTATCGCGGAAAAAAATTGTTCAAACATATTAAAATAATAAACGTAAAACAAACGCGCGATCAGTAATGCGTATGATCAGCAGCATATAATTAACTAATTGTCGCTTTATCTCTCGTTAAATATTTAGTGATACGCGCAATAACGAGTATCTCTCGTTTCAAAATTGACCGACATTTTGTTTGTTGGCGCTCTAGTCTATATTGCCACGGAGCGACATTATCTATCGGAATTTATCGGAATAAGTGGTGGATTCTTCTGTCCTGGAGAAAATCTCGTTTTTCTCGTACGATTGTCGAGCTAATATGGCGCCCGCAAGAGGATTGTCTCCGAGAAACTGATTTTCTGCGAATCTGGATTTCTTACGTCTTGTCTAACGATGCAGAATCTCTTGTAACTCGAAAAAGCGTTTTATGTGCATCTTCAAAGTTGGAATTGTTTCAAGGTTCGCGATCTCCAAAAAAACATATATCGCAAATCTTTGTACAGCTTTCATTGCATTTGCACTTTTAATGAAAAAAAAAAGATAAAAAACTGTATTTGTAGAGAGCGATGTCATCTCGGTAGTAGGAAAATTTCTTGTTATTCGATTAAAATAATTCGATAATAAGCGTGACTGATAAATTGCACATAAGCATGTACGTCTATATGTATGCGTATGTTTCCGTTTCTGAAATCTTCATCGTGAACGAGACAGTCGAAAAACGATGAAACATGAGTTTCATGAAAAGGAGCACTATCCGCGAATTGGCGTAATGTCAAAGTCTCTGGCGTCTGCCACGAAAACTTTTCTCTTAGATAACAGGAAGCGTGACATTTTTGTGTACCGTTGAAACGCTCTGACTCTTCGAATTGCAACGTCGAAACTCATCGAAAATCGACGCGACGCGTCGTTAAATCGCTTCGGTCAAGCGTCATTCCTCCCCAATAAACCGAGTGTCCCAGTTCCTTTATCGCTCGAGGCAAGACAGGCCTTTCGATTTCGCCAAACGAGACGGTGCTCCCAATATCGCGAATCGGTAATTGAAATTTCGTATCATCGCGATTTCGTAACGACGAATTTCGCGTTTTCATTCGACGCGGGAAATGGCAGACGAGATTCCCGATCTTTTCGTTTGTCGTAAATCTATCTGATTATCGCGAAACGTTCATTACTTATTAGATCAAAAGACGAGCTTAAGGAAATAGAGAAATTGTCACCGGTAAAGTACGTAATACGACAGTTACAAAGAGGGACGCTGCGAAAGATATACACTAGAACTCAATTCTCGACGCGTCGTACTTTAAATTCAGATGTATCTCTCTTATCTGCAAATATTATCTCTTCTCATTCGCAAATATCCAAAAGCGTGATATTCTATCCCGGAACGGTATGACGCAGATGATGGTTTTTACCAAGAAAATCTTATTATTAGATAGCCTTTTTTATTAAAAATCGATACGTTTGCCATCATGAGCGATCGTGTAAAATAAGTGCCCACATGTATTTTTTTTTTTAACAACACGTTACTGTTAACGGTAAATTAACGCGAAATGCAGTTTGAGTTATTAGCTGGTTTTTGCGTATTATCATTCTTTTCATTATATTTTTGACAGTAACTTTTTCTAAAAGTTTATCTTTCTCGAATGTGTCGGTCCATCATACATTTGTGTTATCCAGAAGCGGAATATATTGGTGGCGAACCGCACGAAACTTATGATAGTCTTCGCGAAGAGTTCCTTGAACTAAGCTGACCTACTTAATAGTAAAATTGAATTTGAGATATTTTAATCGCAAATCTAAGTATTGAAACGACGCTCGATGTGCTTCTGAGGCGCGCATAATAAAAATATAAATTTAATTCAGGAGATTAATCGAATTTGGTGAGATGCATTGAAGCGAGATGTCGGCGAGAGAATTGATTTCATTATTTAACTTATTTACTTAAAGAAGAGCATCTTCTCCTATCATTTATCGTCCATTGTCGAATATTTGATGTGTTGTTATCGTTTTTCAGCTTTTCCGATAGTTCTCTTCAAAACTTGATGGTGTTACGTAACGACCATTATCCGGTTAGCAATTATCCCAACTTGGTCAAAGTAATCGCTTAGGGCGTTTCTCGTTATAGAGATTGCCCGAAATTAAGTTCTAATATTATGACACTCCGATTAAGTAACGTAATATTATTTTCCATTGATCTCGAATCGACGTGATTTACAAAAAAAATCTCGCGCCTCCCCGAGTTTATCAATCGCGATGTAGTGCCGGTCTGTGCATTGTTTTCACAGGAGATAGGCTTGCATTTATGCATGCAATATTCGACTCTCTGATGCTTGAAGGGCGATAGGGCGCAATTTAACTCGAGACCTCATCTTAATTTATGACATTGTATCTTTTACGTAAGACTGCGTCATGTTCATTGAAAATCTCGCAAATTCAAGATAAATAATCGCGTGTTACATGAAGTTGGAAAAGCAAGATCCCCGAGAGTTGAAATGTGAATAGTTTCGAATGCGTCTCTGTATAAATTACACTTGGTCGTTACTCGTTTACGGCTTTGAGTATCGGGCTTTGACTCTCGCGCTTTTCTCCCTCGTCGTTCGCGCGCGCGGATCTTCAACTTTCATCCGGGTCCTGCCGCTTTAACTCGCTCGCCGCTATATCAGACGTGACACGACTCCATTATATGAACGTCGAGTAGGTCGAGCACGCAATTAACAAGTTCGCTCGACTACGGGAACGGAGGCGCTACAGTTAAGCAAATGAGAGCTAAATCTTAACTATCTCCGGATACAAGGCGCATCGCGAAACAGCGGTCCTCTTTTTTTTTTTTTTTTCTCAAGCATCCTTGACTCATCGTCAAGGGTGCGTTTTTCTTTTGAGTCCGACATGATATTTTTTTTTCTTTTTTTTTGCTTTTGCACTGAAGTGTGAATCTCAGCGAGTATATTACATCCCGAATTGTTAATGTCGCGCCAATTGCGCGCTCCGTCGAGTAGCGAATGTCGATCGATTATATCGAGTCAATTGATTATTTTTACATCAAAGTAATTTGCAGCCGTTTTCGTTTTCCGTTTTGCTTTTCCAAGCGATTGCTTTTCACGGCGCGACATTCGCGGGATATATCCGAGAAGGTGGAGATGTATCTATCGGGACAATCTGCACGCTGGAGCGTGCCGTAAAATAAAAGCCGGACGAGCAAAGCTCACAGAGGACTACGCCGTACGGCGGATAATCAATAAATTGTAGTGAGAGATATTTGATTAAATAACCGATAGAGCACAACCGGCTCGAGAGCCCCCGAGTTGGCTCGATCGGGGAAATGCGAGGAATTGTGGGAAGGGAAAAAAGACAAAAAAAAAAAAAAAATAAAGAAAAGAAATGAATAGAGAGACGGATTGATGTGGCGCAGCGACGGCGAGACTAACGTAACGTTGCTCGAGAAAGTCCCAAAGCTACCTCCCGACCGAACTTCTCAGTCAGTGTAACTGCTCGCATCGCGACGTTTCCTTCTTATTGCGAATCTCGTTCGGGACTATTAAATCCGCAGCCCTGAATGAATCTTCAAGAGGACCTTTCAGTATCGCTGGGAAAGATCTTTCTATTTTGATTCTCGGAGATGCGAATGTCGTTTGGAGGCTGATTACGAGAGACGTCGCGATGGCTGATCTGACGGTAATAAACGCTAATCGATTAAGAACATTCTTTCAAAGGATTATCGAGTGATCCCGATCGAAACGAATGACTTCGAACTCTCTCGATATGCCATTATCCTTTTTTGGTGCGAGTGAGTGCTCCAAGGTTTTTTTTTCCAAATATTTTATCATCGCGTTTGCGAAGAATATTATACTCACATATGCTTCGGATTTGATAGAGCGCGTTTTTACTAGAAGCTATTAATACAATTTTGGCACTTCAATTTTAATGACAATTCAAATCGTTTCTCGTTGAAAGTTTCAACTTCGACTTCTGTCCTATTGTTATATATTTATTGTCTCTCCATTCTCGCGCACATGTATATAAAGTATCTGGCAGACACAACGTGCAGATACAAGTTAAATTATTAAGAGCACAGTTGATTCACGTGTGCGACTATAAATACAGATCGTCAATCATTTATGAGTCTCATTGCGATCATTATTGCAATGCCACTTTTTTTTATTATATTAAATTTAAGCGCCTAAAAATATGGCGCTTTAAAGTTTTTATCAATTTTATTCGCGTTTCGTAAATAGAATTATAACATGTTTTAACGCGGAGATAGCAGGTTCTGGTTTCTACCGCTACTTTATACCAGTATCGTATCGTCACAAAAATGCCTGTAGCTGTGATCTCTCTTGCTGTTAAATTGTGCGTTTGGTCAGTGAGGCGTGCCACGTTAGCTAGTAGCTATCGATTTAGCTACCGGCTAAACTATTTTTCTATTACACTATTTTTTACGTTCTTCTCTAAAAATTACTTTTCTTCATTATTTTATTTATTTTTTGGAAATTTTATTAGATTATGTGTTATATTAGAAGAATATGTTTTTGCTGCTATTATCATCTTTGCATAAATTTTCAGAATATTATAAAAAAAAGATATCCCGATGAAGTTGTTTTATATACTAAATAGCGTAAAAAATCATAGAGAATTGACAAACAAGTAATTTAGTGAAAAAAGATAGTATTCAAAAAAATTTATCAAAGATCGAGAAATCTAATATTTATAAATCAAAAACACAATGCTAATAATTCCACTAAAATACAATCTTTACAATATGATCATCTGTACAACATAACAGATTTATCAGATTTATCTTAGATATAATCTTGCACATTTGTAAGGATATATGAAGAGATAAGATAATAAGTGATTTGAGTTGCGAAAATTATTGGCTATTTCGTTACGTAATTGTCGTTCCGTTGTGCGATCATGCGCAATCATTTTGTTAAACTTTTTCAGCGTGCGATATTACATTACGACATATCAATTTATTGTTTTTCTCACTTCGCCGAGATCAGTAGATGATTGATAATCTTAATCTTCGCTCGTGACCCAGGTCATCAGTATCTTACCGAAGGAGTGCAAAAGACAGGCACTATTTAGTTGTGGCATTACTTCGCGAAACTATCAAGTAACAACATTTAATAATGTTCAAGTATCTTGCAATAGTTTTTATTCTTTGGTGTCTAACGCAACGATATGCATTTGCTCAAATTGACACGACTCAGATTCCATTAAAATCGTTAAAAACAAATAATCCCAATTGTAGTGAAATTGCAGGTAAATAACACAATTTTATCTAATAATATATTCCATTTCACTTAAAATGAAAATAAACATTCTAATTTTATACGATTTTTTTACTTAATGTCTCAATATCTTTTTTTTTTCAATATTTTATCGTATATATAATTATTTAAAGAAGGAAAAAGAGAAAGATCGCTACTGGAAAACTTTTTTTCGATAAATATTGAAAATTAAATTATCAATTATTACGAGAAATAGTGGACTCCCCGTGATTCACTCGTTTTTTTAGTGATTACATAAGTGAAGAAATATAATTTGAAGTTTAGAAAAACGTAAAATATTTAATATGTGTTTCGAAAAATTAAAACGTCTCTTAATTCTTCTATCAGAGGAGTTCAATAAGAAGCACGTGGTTGTTATGAACGGACACAATAACTATCACGTGGGCCAGCAGGTATTTTATATATATAACGAACAACAATTGAAAGGATTATTACCGAGTAGTAAGGAAAGATTGAATGGTTATATGGTCACACCTGGCATAAATGCGCACAAGCTTCATCCACGCAAGCTCACCTGGAATAAGGCTCGCCAGGCTTGTATCCAAGAAGGAGGTAAAAAAAATACTACATAAATCGAACAAAACCATTAACAAAAAATCATTAACAGGCTGTTAGATCTTACGAGCACGTGTAATATTAATTTTTATAATTGGCTCAACGTTATACCATGAAAGTGATAAGGATGGATAACGATAGATCTCGAGCAAAATCTTTTATTATACTTTGTATGCCGTTAGGTCATTTGGCGATTATCAATTCGGATTCGGAGGAGAAGATTCTTTTGCGTATGTTGCAAGAGGGACAGATGGACGTGGCTTGGCTCGGGCTTCATGATTATTTTGAAGAGGGCGATTGGGTTACTGTTAAAGGCGAGGCGTTAGAAAATACTGGGTACACGAGGTGGACTACTAAATGGCCAAACGAACCAGATAACTATAAGGGTCAAAATTGCGCGGCTCTTATTGTGGAAGGTGGAATGGACGATAACTCTTGTAACAACTTGTTTTCCTTTTTCTGCGAGATTCCTCTGTAAAATTATATTGCGTTAGAGAGATCTGCTTGTGCGACAGATAATCACGCGCGTATATACATGCATTTATAATAGTACGTGTAAATAAATGAGCAATTCTCCATTTATTTCCTATAATGTTAAATCGAGGGGATTGAAAATTCTTATAGAGATTCATTTTTACGGATATCGATATCGTTAATATCGAAGTGTTTGTACGATGTCGCAAACTTGATTTCCTCCTCGCTTCCGCAAAGCGCGCGAGGACGGATTAAATTAATCGCAACGTGACACCGAACCGCAATTTCACTCAGTTCTCCGTTATTCCCTACCGATATTAAGGGATCCCATTGAAAGATCGACCTGCGTCTGGAGTGCAGCGATAGCATACAGTTAGATTAGCGAGGGTGTACCTATAGTTTGAACTGCGCGAGTAAGACCGACGAAAAGTGTCGCGATCGCAATATTGTACAGCCGTGAATACTATTCAGTTGGTTCGAATAGCGAGTAATCGAGTTTGCGAATAACGGTGATTGAGTTCTCTTCCGGTTTCATTGCGTGGATGAGAGATCGTTGGGTATGAAGGAGCTCCAATCGGGTGATCGTAAAATGAAGCTGCCTCTATTGAAATTTTGCTATGAATATATGATATACATATATCTGCGTATGAGAGATATATGAAAGATTAAAATATTAAACTTTTTCATTTTATATATATATATATATATATATATATAGTTTTATGTATATGTAACAATATATTATATATCATCCGCCTTCATCTCGGATGTTTTATTCAGCGCAAACGCTATGGAATATTATTGAATTTTCCTTGTGTTCTTATCATTCTGTCTTATTTTCGTTTGCTGAGACAATCCGCTTATTCCCGAGATGTATTCCGTAAAGACTAGCTTCTTCCTTTTCACAAAAAACAATGTTTCATAACGTCTACCATTAATAATAATAAATAAAGATTCGATATGTGACGGCGCATTGGCAAATGTGAATTCAATAAGAGAGAGATAGAAGTGGTAAAATGAGATTGAATGTAGTTGTAACTGCCAGTCTAATAACCTCTGACAGTATACATTGTGTTTTCATGCGAAACGGTTCGGCGGGAGAAGTATTTGATCACGGGATGTATAAACGAGAAGTAAAAAAAAGATCAACGAAACAGAATTGATTCTACTCGTATTTATTGCATCATGTAAAAAAATTATGTTAGAATTTGCGAAAAATAATCTTTTTATTATTAATTATGCGCGTTATAAATAGGAATAATTAAAGAAAAACGCACATCGAATTGCATCTTCGAGTTTACACAAAATTAACGAATTAATTATTAAGATACTAAGATGTCTGTCCAATAAAATATCCCAGACACCTGGGAGAGTAGCGCATAAATCTAAATGCATATTTGAATATTGGACTGTCAGAGATGTTCCTGGCGCACAATTGTGTCTCTCAATGGGGGATTCATCGGCGACCGCGAGAACCGCAAATGGAAAACGGTCGTAAAAAGCGCTTCGAGTTTAGCTGCTCTCCACGTATTGATTGGCAGCACATTGGCAAGAGCGATTCTTCCTTTATCTTGAACGTCATGTTGCTGTTCGATAGAAATTTCTAGCAGCTGAAATAATGTTTACTCAAATTTCTTATGCGTTTTCGCACCGATTTGCGAGTATCGTGAGGATTTTACCGAACCTAATTGGTGGATTTACGATATCGCATATTATCTCTTTTTTTTTTTTAATAGTTCGTTAGAGATTTTTTTATTAATTTATTAGAGATGTGAAACTTAGTCGGTCCGATTAGCTTTGAGATACATATCGTTCCACTCTCGCGTTTCTTTTCTTGCACAAAATACATAAATGTAACGAAAACTTTAATTAATGGCTGCATTATAAGACCTGTATAGATATATTTTTAACTTTTATATCTTTAATTTTTTTTTTATTTTAATTTTTTTTCAGCATTTGTTTAGAGTCTTGACTTAGAGATTGTTACTCAAAAGCTTTATATTTAATGTAAATAATTTTTTCTCCACAAACATTAAAACATATCAATTATCACAAAATACATCCGGTCTCTTTTTTAGACGAGATGTATTACTTAAATAAATAAGTATAATTTTTAAAAGGATAGAAATGTGAAATATTTTTTGTGTAAAAAAAAAAAGATATTAAAATGTCTATTAGTTATATAGCAAGCATAACCGGCAATTAATACAAATGACGACAATGCAGATATATACTCAATCCGGCAAATATATAGTCAACCCGTACGCGATTATTATTGCATAACAAAAAAAAATTGGAAAACATCTTTGTCAGATTGAATGTACATGTGCTTTATCTTCGTAGATTTACGTGGAACAAGATTTATCGGGTTTGCAGGAAAGAGATAAAGAGAATGATTCATGTGAAGTATTATATATATAATCGAATATTCATATTCTAACCGACACATACGCATTTGTATATTAACTTCATATTATAAGCTGTCTGCAACAATTAATGGATTGATTACATACCGATATACGTATAATAATTACGTAATAATGCAAATATCAAACAAAAGATTTCCTATTTTGCATGATTACTTGCCGATTATTAATTCCAATTCTGAATTAAAAGAGAGAAACATAAAAGACGGTTTGAACTTTACGATTTTTATGAAGAGATATACATTCTTTAGCATAGACATAATAGGATACGTCGAATAGACGACTGGATGCCTAACAAATTTGATAATGCTAGTGATGAAAAATCGCATGATTTTCATAGAAAGAGAAATAAACAATCTGCAATATTATTTTTAACATTCTTTTTCATTTCTTTTATTCTTTAGACTTGTCAAATTGTTAAAAAGAGAGAGAGAGAAAGATTTATCAGATAATCTTTTCATGTATATTCACACATTTAAAATCGCACGTACAATATAAATATACGAGTAAAGTTATTCTTCCTCTGGTGCGTTTTTCGATTAGATTTAATTTTTAAATGAAAAATAATTTTTTTTTTTTTTTAGGAATTCTTTCTTTTATAAGTATATCTGTGTCGTTAATACGGATATGATAATATAGGAAGCATGTTTTCCCTCCCGTTTTCGCAAAAGCGTCGAAGTTTAAACCGCTTTGCGGGAATCCGCTTGTGCAAAACGCAGCGTGTACATAGAGACAGGATCGACCGAAATTCAAGTAAAGATCACATATCACGGCTGATATCCCGGGGTGATCCGATGAGATTCGATGAAATCGACTCGGCTAGAAGTGAATGATGCATTATCGATATTGCTCACTATCAATCAAATTGCGATCCTTCGTCTTTGGACGAAGATACCCGTCTATCTGTTCCTCGCGTACGATTAAAAATCGTGAAAAAATTTCCGACGTGAATTGAAAATTATTTAAAATTAGCCTTCACTTATCTCGCGGTGGAATTACGCCCGTCCTGAAAACCCAGTTATGCATTCGGCCCGAGAGTGGTCGGAGAATCAGAAACCCACTTCCAGTTTCTCTCCCACGTTTTGATGGACCGGATTTCCCAGAAAATGCTTGCGACGCAGTGCAAGCAGACCCTGCCTACGACAGGCACTTCTTGTTTGACTCCCTATTTTCGCGATTCGGATCGTCATCGTCGTCGTCGGCGTATTATACCAGCTTCGCTTTTGTTGCAACAGCAGCAGCGGGAGGTCGGAATCGATGTCTACTCGGCGCGAGAAGAACTCGAAATGCATAATACGGTAGCTGCTGTATGGCAGCTGCGAAGATTTTCAGCGAATTTGCGCAGAGGCAAAATCGATATTCCTCGAGCGACGGTATTGAATTCGTGGATATATACAGACAGAGGATCTCTTAACGAACTGAAATCTCCCGGATTGTAAACTACGCGATTTCTCCGCTTTTATATTCGCGGATAATAATCGTTCCCGCGCGAGATATTTATTTTGTTCGCGTGAAGCGAGCTGGACCGAGTGATTTAAGATGCGCACGGGAATCTGCTTCGAAAAACGTCTCACCTCGAAAATGATCGCCACGTATATCCCTACGTACGATATTCCGTCATTCGTGCTCGGAAAATTCGAGGAGATCGCATCGAGTTCTCTCAAGTACACGGTGACGGAAGCCGAGGAAGCGGACTCGAAATCCGATTTAGCGCGAGTCTCGATAACGATATCACGCTTGCTATCGCATGGCCTCCATGCCTCTCGCTTCTCCCTTTTATCCTCTCTTTTTTTTTTTTGTTCTTCTCCTCCAACACTTTTCTAACATTTTATCGCGTATCTTTATCTTCATTAAAGTCGGCAAGTTTATTTATCCGCGTCGCCCTAAAATGCGCGCTTTATTTGTCTCGTACACGTTCCCTTGCCTGTCCCTGCTTCAAGTTGCTATTTCGTGGTAATCTTAGCTCACTTAATTGGACATCGCTGTGGATGAGTGGTACAGATAGGTGCTTGTCGCAAAGTGCTGAGTTTGCCGGTAAGCTGGTCTACAATGTCACAAGCCATTTTCCCGGGTCCTATAACTTCTACAACGATGCACCTCTCTCGGTGCCTGAGCGGAATCGACGAGAGAACCGATATCGATATTCGTCAATCTATTCCTCCGTGCGAATATTATTGTCGTTGCGATGAGAATGGATTTTCTTCTTTCAATTAAAAGATAGTACAAGGTGACTGAGGGATTTTATTAATTGAGAAGCAATTTTTTTTCGTTAGAATATTTTTTTTAGTTCTCAATGTCAATTACGCTCGGAATATAAAATTTTTTATTATTAGAATCTTTTCTATACACACACATATATATATATATATATATATATATATATATATATATATATAATTAATTTCCGCACGCGCGCGATTACACATATTAATTTCCGGACTGGTGAGAGAAAGGAACAAAATTCCACGTAACGTCTGCATCGCGCGTCACAGTGCGTGTCGAAGAGCCGTCTTAGTCTACGATCGGCGTGCATTAATCGGCGGCGAGGGAAGACTTCCGTGAGGGTGAAACTCCGAAGAAGGGGACGAAGCGAGACGACGACGACGACGATCCCTTTCGCGTTGGTGCTGCTGTTGCTCGTGCGAGCGACCAGTCGCGCGTTTAAGACCGACTCGAGCCGAGAATCCAGTCCGCGTCGAGCCAGCTGCTTGAACAGTTGCTCGTCGAAGTCGTCCTTGCTCAGTCCGTGCGCAGCCGAAAGTGCGTCTCGTGTCGTGTCGCCAGATGCTGATCGGATTAATTAACGGGAAACTATGATGGTGATTAGCGCGTTGAAGCAGGTCGCGAACGCCGCTAGCAATGCGGTCCACTCGGCCACCGGTAACGTTACCGGACACGCTCATAACAATTCCGGTGAGTTCGATTCGATTTCTTTTCCATTTTTGGAATCTAAACGCCACGATCTACCTTATTATACGGCGCGTATACGCCACGAACAGTCGATATTAATTTCGTTTCTCCTCTCTTTACGAGGCGAGGCTAATGGCCACAAAGTACGCGATATTTCTCAACGATAATTTCTACGATAAGTTAAAATTATCTGAATACTTTTAAAGCGACTGGATTCATTTTAATGGAACGAACGAGATATTAAAATTACAAGCTGCGATATAAACGGTACGTATCCTCAGAACATTCAACAGATATGTTTAAGGAGATGTAACGATAAACACACAGCAACAAATATCGCTTTAAAACAATTAAAGCTTGCGTTCTCTATTTGTAATGTAAAATAAACCGCACTATATACAAATGAAACAATCTAGTGCGTTTTCTCTTTCTTTTTCTCTTGATCTTAAATCTTGCTTTTTTTCTCTCACCATGGTTATTTTTTTAATTTTTTAATTTGGTTAGCGATCCAGGAAAGCATCCGCGCGTTGCATACACATTTGTACTCGCGAAGAAATATCGCTTGCGCAAAATGTAAAAGGTTACACGGAGGCGCGCGCGCGAGACCGACCTCTATAGGTTTCATAAGAACGGTACTACGGTAACTTTCCTGCCACGCCTAATGTCAAGATCGTAACGTCAATCGTATGTAGATCATTTCGCATCATCACAAGAATATATCTCTTGTATTTATTAAGTAAAAAGAAATCGCACCCACAAATTACAAGCTTTCCAGGAACCGTCAACTTAGCAGGCGGAATTACGCCTGAAAAATTATCACGTGACATCTTACAAAACAAACCATTTATAAGGAGAAGATTTTCTGTTATTTTCTCTAAAATGTCGATCATTTATAATAATATTAGCTGTTAAGAAAAAATATATTTGATAATTAATCTGTATGTGAAATCGAGTCAAAGACTCCTTTTTTATCGTTATTTATTTAATTTTAATTTTTATTATTTTCCACCTATCAAAAGTCGATTAAGAGCGTAGTTAGACAAATGCCAATTACTCTCGCACATATTTGCTGTGCGAGGCGTAATGTGTCCATTATAGGTGACATTCACCGGCCGCATAGACGTCGATGCGTTGAGTGCTGATGGTAACTGTGTATAGTGTGTACTAGTACATTAATGTTTCTCTCCAAACGAAGAGAATACTCGAGACAAGAATACACAGATAAATCTCAATGATTTTTAAAGAACATATAATCAAATATTATGAGGCAAAAATCAACGACGTGTATCTTTTGTATGATTGTTTTTTTTTTTCTTTTTTATTTCACATGCCGATTGCAAATAAAAGAAGTAATTAATCGCAATTATATTACTAGCGTACGTGCTTGTTTGTGCGACAATGCACTGCAGTCTATTATCGCCTTCCTCTATTGAGATAATAAATGTCATCCAAGGTTGATTGAGAAAAGAAATAGGATATAAAAGCGTGACTAATGTCGTGTCAAGTAACGCCACATGCGTTTTTCACCTTTTGGATAAAATTTATCAGCCTTTGTCATTAGCATCGTATTGACAATCTCGATTCAGTTTGTCACTAACCGCCGACCGACCGACCGCGGATCGAGAAACCGAGTGAGTGGGATGTACATCGTTCGATGACCTCGCGAGCGAGAGGCGAATCGCTCTTCTGGATGTTTTCACCAATACCTTAGAAAGTTTCTCGACATCGCTCGCCGTAAAAGACGTGCGTAGCCTTGAAAATCGCTCGCGCGTCACCATACATATTCTCATCTGTCTCATCTGTCAAACTCAATCAAACGGAGTACTCACCTCGGATATTTCGCTCGCAATTCGACATGCCCGAAAAATCGCACGCGAGAAATTCCTTCGAAATTGGCGCTGATTTCGCGGAATCTCTGGATTCTTTGAATTTACGAACAAAACCTTGAGTTTGGCATGTATATTTTATGAGTTTTCTTGCCTCCTCTCTTCTCCCTCGGGGAAAATAAATATCGTTCTGGATATATTATAATATTAATAAATACAAAGCATATATCTACATTCATAAATATTTTACACAATAGCGTATATGTGATATAATATGTAATGAGAACATTTTTCGCATGTATTTAAAAAAATATTATTTTGGGAAAGCGATAAAAAAAATATTACTCGAATTATTTTATGTCCCAGGATGCTCGACGTTCTTATACAACTCGCATGATATTTTTCTATCGTTTCACTCCACTTTCCGCGATCGCCTCACTGTCCTGGGTGCTCACTGGACTATTACGTACTTTCTACTGCTCGTTACAGATAATAAGTGGCGAACAACAACCTGCCATCCGCAATACAAGCGATTCGTTAAAGTGGATTTGCAATTATAAGGGCCGCGGTTAACGCGAGATATTTAATCATGCGAATTTTAATTAAAGCGTCAACTCAAGCGATCAGAAAAAAAATGATTTTAAAATCCAGCATAGATAAAGACACTCTCTATTTCTCTGTTGCTCTTTTCTCTAGAGGAAAAAAAGCAAGTGAATACACAGAATTCACCTCTGTCATTGTAATCCATGAATTTAAAGTCTTCGTCTATCATCAACTTTGACATCTGATCCCTTCCGAGAATGCAACCGCGGCTATTTCTCATCTCGTTAGCAGCGATATCAATGTCAAAAGTCGCTTTTCGCTATCTAATCGCCTGGGACGGAGTAGAAAACTGTAAAGCTCGACGGTTTGGTTTGCAGTTGCTGCATTCGTGTTGAACTAAATCTGTTTGATCATGTGGCGATTTCTTCTGCTTTTCTCCCAAATCATCCTGATACTCTCAGCGAGAGTCTCGTCTGAGAAAAAGGAACCGACTTGCCGGCTCATGGAAGCTTACAACATTTGTTATTACAAAGGAGTGCTCGTCGAGGTTACGCAGCATCGTTTCGAGGATCGATTGGACCTGTACGACTTGGATCTTTTGGCGATTCGCGAAGACGCCTTCAAGAATGTGACAGCGACGCACTTGTATCTGAATCAAAACAACCGAATATCCGTGTTAAAGAGAGGATCTTTTCGTGGTCTGCCAAAGTTGGAGCGTCTCCATTTAGACGATAATGTGGTGTCGTTGTCGGAGCATTTGTTCGCGGAATTGGGACACTTGCAATCGCTATCGTTGGTCTTTAACAGGATCAATTCGATACCGAGGGACTCGTTTGCCGGTCTGTCGAACTTAATATGGTTGTACCTAGGTCACAACGACATCCCAGCGATCGAGGCGGAATCCTTCTCAAATCTGAATCCCGGACTGCTGTACCTGTGGCTTAACAACAATAAAATTGCCCGTATCGCCCCGGGTTCTTTTGCCGGGTTAACCGAATTGAATCGTCTCCATTTGGATCACAATCAGCTGGAGAGCTTGCCGAGCGGTGCCTTTCGAGGATTGGGCAAGTTGGAGGATCTCTACCTAAATAACAATCGGATAAGAAGCGTCTCCGAAGCGCTTCTCCATGACCTAGTCGGTCTGAAGAGACTTTATCTTCAACGGAACGAGATCAGCACCCTCGAGCCGGGAACGTTTCAGGGGTTGTTACAGCTGGAACAACTGCGATTGGATGGGAACAAACTGTCTCGCATTGCAATCGGTACTTTTACAGGTCTCTTCAAGTTGGAAGATCTCAATCTGTCCGATAATAACATCCACACGTTGGATAACGGCGCTTTCGCAGATGTCGTCGAATTGCGAAGCCTTTACTTCAGCGGCAACAACGTTACCGAAATCGATAAGAAGATCAGCGGACTCCCATCTGAAGTTACTGTCATATAAACGTTTTAAGGATTTGTTTGTATTTCGACATATAGAATCCTTCTGTCACATTGAGAAAGGAATTAGTTCTCGTTTCGTTTTCAGAATCGCAATCTTGTGTCATGTAGACAAAATATTAAGACGCAATTTTTATATTTGTGTTATATTGAAAAAATAAATCAAAGTTAACAAAATCCAGTTCAATTGTAAAATAGAGTAAGCGAGAGCGACGAATTTTTTACAGTAGCTTTTTGAAGCGTGTCTTATTGGAAATATATAAGAGGAAAAAAGAAACGAAAGTGTGTATGTTGTGTATTGTACCGAGACACATTCCTTCACCTAATAATATATATATATATATATATATATATATATATATATATATATATATATATATTGCATCATATATTTGAACCAATGCTAAGATTCAATATCGCGATGTCGCTATTTCAGACACGAGATTTACCTCATACGTCTCTCCCTTTCTTAAGATTCCTTTCTATTTATTGAATTTCCGCCGAGAGTCGGAATATTTTCGGAGATGCAAGGAGAGAGACTCCGTCGCCTCCGGCGGATTTTGTTACGCTCTTTTCACGTCGCGGGCCTTGTGTCCCGGCGAGATTTTCATTACCGAGATTTTCTTCTTGAGATTCTCCTGACGTCCCTCGGAAAAAGAATGAATCCTGGTGCGCGACATATGTATCTTATATGAAAAATTGTATTCGTAGAAATTTTGGTTTATGAAAAATTATTGTACGAAAATTGACAATGCTTTAAACGGAAAATCATTTGTTCAATCAATTTTATAGTTTCTATTTTCTCTGAGAATATAATTTGAAGAAGAAAATCTCTGTATGGAAAATTAAAGTAACATACCAACTCGCACTATATCGAGTTTTTCTCGCGGTAAGTTTCTCTCTCTCTCTCTCTCTCTCTCTCTCTCTCTCTTTTTTTTTTTTTTTTAATTTCACGTTCGGTCATATAGCTTTTTGTTTGTCGGAAAATTTTTCCCAAAGGGCAGAAAACCACTCGAGCCTGGCAAAAATACTCTGCAGATATTTCCCGCAAAAAAACTTTCAGGCGAAAATCTCTTTATCGCGCTGCCAGGATTGCCTCTAGTAATGAAACTTGACTTGATATGAAGGAGAACAGAGGTACTAGAGAAATGGACATTATTAAGAAAAAAAAAAAAGTATAGATAAAATACGAGATGTTGCGCGATGCGAGAGAAAGATTCATTGCTGTTTATTGAACGACAATATAAAACCACGAGAGCCGCTCTTAGAGAGATTATCTGTTGAATAATGCGTTGAGAATATCGGATCGTCTACGAAATTTGTGAATTGAAAGTCGAAAATATTAATTTCCATATTTTTCCACGCACTAAATTTCCAGATTTGCGTATACACGCGTGCGTGCGATTGTCGTGCGGATATAATGGAAGCAGTCGCGCACGCACGATACACGCGACGAGCGTGCACGTGCGAACGGTGTTGAAGAGATGCTGGGGAGAGGGGATGTAGAAGGTTTGAGGTCGCATTGATTTTGTCTAGACAGGGTGGAGACTGCTCTCTCTCTTTCTCGTGGTGTCGTCCTTTTCATCCATGGTTTGGTATGCTTGGTCGTTCCGGCGTGGTATACTTGTCAGTCGGGATGTTCCGTTCAGTTCTCGTCGATCGTTGCAAAGCGAAGAGGAAATGTCGCTCTGTCGGGTCCTTCATTCGGTGAAATTAAGGGACGATCGCGTTTAATAGAATAAAAAAAGCAATTTTTAAATCGCCACGTGCTGCGCGTGTGTACACTCTTATTAGATAAAATTATTAGAAATTTCTGTCTCATTGTATTTTAATAAATTCAATTGTCTGCAAAGACGGGCTATTATCAAATTATTCGCAAAATAATTTTACGTACAAACATCAAAAAATACTTAACTATTTCTTGTTTGTTTTCTTTTTTATAGGAACTCCTTCGACTCCGATAATGCCAGGCGGTACACCCGGTACACCATCCTCTAAAACAAAGGCAGGTTCACGTTTTGTTGAAATAAATATTGAAATTCTTGATATTTTATCTAGAATTAAATTTTTTTACAGGAAAAGATAATGTTGCGAGCGAAAGTTGTAGTAGCTCTGTATCCTTTCCGAGCTATCGAAGGCGGTGATTTGTCTCTTGAAAAGGTAAAAATTAAAAAAAAATACAATAATAAATATATTAAAAATGATATAAATTCTTATATATTTTATACATACATGTATATATCGTTATACTATTAAATAGAATATTTACTAACGATTTATCTGTTTCTGTAAACAATACAGGGTGCGGAATACGAAGTCTTGGACGATTCTCAGGAGCATTGGTGGAAAGTTAAGGACGAGAATGGGTATATGATTTTTTGTTCGAAGCAACTACACAAATATTTTACGAACTATTTTGCCAATATTTTTTCACGATCAACGACTTAATTTACAACAAAATTTATTCACATTTTTATCTCACACGTACACTTCACAGTGGCAGCAATTAGCCGGCTATCGTGAAAAATAATCAGTTACAGCATACATAAAGTTCTTGCAAACAGTAATCTTAGCGATAATAGTAATCTTCTCTGTTTTCTTGTATAGTCAGCGATAATTATTCATGATAGCCGGATTGTATGTGTTGTGTTTACTTACGCGGTAAAGTACGGCGTTAGCGAAGAACAGTTTGCACAAAGTCATTTAATTGCAGATCGATTGGCTATATTCCTAGCAATTACGTCAAAGAGAAAGAACTACTGGGATTGCAGAAATACGAGTGAGTTAATACATATATTTTTCTGCGAACCGCAGAATTTGATAGTCTGTCGAGTTCGATAAGGCTCTATTGCTACCTCCATTTTTCCCCAAGTTATCGAGCGACCAAGTTTCCTACCAAAACGCTTGTCGATAGAAGTTTCACAATAAATCGCAAGATGTTCGTATATGTTAAATATAAAAAAAAAATGACCGTTCCGCTTGCGCTGTCATAGATGGTATGTAGGTGATATGTCAAGACAACGTGCCGAATCGCTCTTGAAGCAGGAAGATAAGGAGGGTTGTTTCGTTGTTCGTAATTCCTCGACCAAAGGGCTGTACACCCTCTCCCTTTACACGAAAGTGTAAGTCAACTTAAATAACTATCAATTTATTAAAAATGGATTTTTCAAATAGATTTCATTGATCGTTTAATTATTTTCAATTTGAAATTGTTTTGCTCTTTTTATCTTTTTCTCTTAGGCTTTTCCTTATAGTCTAAGGCTTTAAGACTTCCCGTTTTGTTGCAGGCCACATCCTCACGTGAAACATTATCACATCAAACAAAATACTCGTGGTGAATTTTATCTATCGGAAAAACATTGCTGCGGCTCCATTCCCGACCTAGTGAATTATCATAGACACAATAGCGGCGGTCTGGCCAGTCGACTCAAGACTAGTCCTTGTGATCGCCCTGTACCACCAACCGCCGGCCTTAGTCACGGTTCGTAAAATTATTTTTTTAAATCTTTTCTCTCAAATGGTATAAAGTGAAACAGAGAAATGTAAAAAAAATAAAACCTCTCTCGGTTATTCGGTGCCACTTAACGGCGGCTTTTTGCAGACAAATGGGAGATCGACCCGGCGGAATTGCATTTGTTGGAGGAACTCGGATCCGGCCAATTTGGAGTCGTGCGGAGAGGTAAGTGGCGCGGCTCCATCGACGTTGCCGTGAAGATGATGAAAGAGGGAACCATGTCCGAGGACGATTTTATAGAAGAAGCTAAAGTAATGACGTAAGTTTCGACCCATTTCGCTTTACGTTGCACTGTAACTTTTGATGGACATACTTGAAATTGAATCTCTATAAATATATTTTATTACAATTTTATTTTCTATAAATTTAGTATTAAATATTGTATTTAATATTATATTAATATTATGATAGATTTCATATTTATTTCTTGTATGTAGAAAACTGCAACATCAAAACCTAGTCCAGCTGTATGGCGTTTGCAGTAAAGATAGACCGATATATATTGTCACGGAATACATGCGACATGGATCTCTTCTCAACTACCTCCGCCGTCACGAAACCTCCTTAGGTGCAAATGTTGGCCTCTTATTAGACATGTGTATACAGGTAATGCAAATTTTCCGTTCAGTAAATGATAGAACATGCCGACACATATAATTCAGAAATAATACAATAATCGAGATTTTTTTATGCCTTTTTTACAGGTTTGCAAAGGAATGGCATATTTAGAGAGGCATAACTACATACACAGAGATCTTGCTGCACGTAATTGTCTAGTGGGATCAGAAAACGTAGTAAAAGTTGCAGATTTTGGTTTAGCTAGGTAAGAATTATTTTATTATCGCATCTCTTCATATTTCAGAGAATTAAAAAAAAGAAATTTAACGAGATATATAAGTGAATTATGTGAAATTTATTATTAGCTACTCAAACAATTACTTCTAGGTACGTACTCGATGATCAGTATACCAGTAGTGGTGGCACCAAATTTCCCATTAAGTGGGCACCACCAGAAGTATTGAATTATACGCGCTTTAGTTCGAAATCAGATGTGTGGGCATACGGAGTACTTATGTGGGAAGTATTCACATGCGGAAAGATGCCTTACGGTCGTCTAAAGAATACGGAAGTTGTCGAGCGAGTACAGCGTGGAATTATTTTGGAACGACCTAAGGCATGTTTTAAAGAAGTATACGAGGTAAGTTATCGTTATTTTCTCGCGTTTTTGAAGTCATTTATCCATGACCCAACCTAAATTTACGAATTTATGAATTCGAATATCAGGTGATGCGCAAATGTTGGGCACACTGCCCGGAAGTGCGACCATCCTTCCGCGTTTTGAAGGAGCAGCTGATCAGTGTTTCCCAAGGGCTGGTCAACGATTGACTCAACCTTTTGCGGTGTATGCGCCTATCTTCGCCCTCCTGCCGCACAATCCGACCGACGACGAAGTCGTCACCGTCGTCGGAACGATCGTCCTCCGCCGGTCTACCGTCGTCGAATTTGTCGTATAATTCAGCAACGTTGCCGTCGTCACGTAAGATCCGCGCGCCGGCCTCTCCTCCGTCGCCTTCCATGATCGATTTCACTCGTCGTTTCTCGTCGATTACGTGCAAATCAAAAGGAGAGGGCTCTTCGTCGCCGAATACACCCGGGCATCAAGCTAGTCAACAAAAACCATCCTCGAGCTCGACTAACAACGTGTGCGACGTTTGCAGTTCCTACGGGCACCCGTGGATCGAAATATGCAAGGCGATACGAGCCACTAAAGGTAAATGAATGAACGTGTATGTACGCGCGTATGTATAATTGAGTTTACACTATTCTATATCGCGCTATTAGAGAACGACCGTAATACGGAGATGTGATTCTAAATCTTATTCCCCTTTTCCTTCTCCTTTCCGCCCGTAAACATAACGCTCATCTCCTTCGTCTATCTTCCCTTCTTATTCCCTTCTTATTCCCTTTCCATGCATCGTCGAACACTTCAAACAAATGTTCCAGATGCTACGACTTTATCCGACATTAGGATGCGTGATATTGTTGTGTGTGTTTCACATACTATTTTTCCCATATAATTTTTAGATTTTACTCTGTATCATCTCATAAATACATTTATAAATAGAACAATAGTATTTATTGATGGCCTTTTGCAACAAATGCAATATATACAACTTGTGATTCCGCCTAAAAATGTCATTTTTTTATTATCATTTTGACAAACAGTGACAGAACTTTGAGAATCAGAGATTGACTGTTTTTTGCTTAATAAATCGATTTAATAAATTAAGTTTGTCTACGTTTACATCACATATCACACTTGTAAGCAAAAAGAAAGAGGGACAGAGAGTGAAAGCCAAAAGAAAAAAAAGCGTTTTATTCTAACGAATTGATTGTGTACAATTCTTATATGGAGTTAATGGACAATTTTATGTAAATGGTAAGTAATATGCATAATTTGCAATATTATATTGAAAAATGAATTAACTCCCTCTTAAGATTTTTGTTCTAAATTTCTAAACTTTGTACACAAAATATAATCAAATAACATATATATATATATATATATATATATATATATATATATATATATATATATCTTAAGAATTGATATATCTTAAGAATTGATATATATATATATATATATATATATATATATATATATATATATAATAAAATTAGTTTAAAAAGTTTAAAATGCATTGTTCACACATATCGATAAGTTATAAAAAATACATTAGCCTGGTTCCAAAAATCTATAATTCAAGATTTCTCAGACAAGCGGAGTAGGAATAAAAATCCTTACAAAAGTGCAGATCGCATAGGTTGCATTTATTAAAACTGCTTTGAATTCATCTACAAACTTTCTTCGATGTGAATTCAAAGAGAAGCTCTTCCGTATGCTTCGACCTAACGAGGAAAGCGAATTTATTGTACAAATATTGATCTCCCAAGAAAAAGCAACACTGGTATCGTAAATGTAACAAAATAATAATAATAATAATAATAATAATAATAATAATAATAATAATAAAATAATAATAATAATAAAATAATAATAATAATAATAATAATAATAATAATAATAATAATAAAATAATAATAATAAGTACTTCTATAATACATATATAATACTTCTATATAATTAAACTACATTCTGTTTTTAGACAATATATAAATTATAAGTGTAACAGATGTTATTCACACTTATGCACGAGTTGTAGCAAAAAGGCATTGGAAATAGAGTCAAGTCTCTTTTATGCGGGATTTTCCGTTTGTCTTATTTCTGATTCCTAGAAGAAAAATAGAAAGAATCATACAATCGCAATCACTTTGTTGTGTGTTAAAAAAAAATTATATATGACATTACATTAAACATATTTGAGAGAATTGTGAACATCAACGATTTTCTTAACAATTAACGATAGTTTCTTGGAATACATTAGATATATTAGATATATTAGCTCTACAAATTATACTAAAAATTCGCAAAAGTTAATTACATACGGATTACATTACGTACGGAACGTACGGGATACAGAAATGTGGATACACTTTTTTCCGTATATCCCGATTGCACCTTGCAAGTGTATTCACCCATGTCGGCCCATTCGAGATCCGTTATTTGCAAATCGCCATTAGCGAGAACGATATGTCTCACGTGTGTGGCGGAACTTATGGTGTTGCCCAAATTATCTATCCAAAATAGATAAGGCGCCGGTTGACCAGTGGCTCTGCACGGAAGAATCACCGTATTATGCTGAAGAGCGAATCTCCAAGAAGAGTGCAAAGTGATGGTGGGTTGGCTTTCGCTACTGCAAATGGTTGTTCTGGTTGCTGATGGACAGTAAGATGATATTAGAATTACCATTTTATTGATGATATCGATGTATCTATTTATATAGATGAAAGATGCGAAATATCCCATCCGTTTTTACTCACTATTAACTAAGAGTACCGTCGCTGCCGATTGGGCCACTATATTTTTAGACACGGATACACAATATTTTAAACCTTGATCTTCAGGTCTGACGCAATCGATCACGTACGTGGAAGAAACTTGACTGACCCCCTCCCATTCCGTGGATACAACATTGGTCGCTTCTTGGACCCGCGTGGTTAATTCCTGAATCTGCCAGATTACAATCACATCGAATAAATGTAAAGGGGAAGTGCCGTTGTATAATGATTTATCACAAATCTTCGAGGATTTCTCAAGCGAGAAACATAAATATTAATAGCGAGAAACCGACCTGTCTTTCCGGTTCATTTCCGGTTATCCAATAGACTTGGGGCGGCGGATTTCCAGCTACCTCGCATTGCAATTCGACGCGACTCCTGAAAGAAATATGAATTTAATGCACGTGATACATGCGATTATGTTACCTTCATATTAATCGTTACTTCATGTTAAATATGTATATTCACCCGACGGCGGCTTCCAAGGAATCTGGCGGATTCTGTAAAATCCTGGTCCAAGTCGACGTAAAACCGTTCTAGAACGAAGACGACTATTGTAGAGAGGAGCACACAGAGAGAGTATCCGACTGGATCTCATACATTTCAAATAGCTGAGAAATTGTGTAGCAAATTAGCAAAATAGTAAACTGAAAGAAATTTTATAAACGCTCAAAACTTTAGCTCAGATGTTCATTGATGATATACACCTTTTTCTCGCCGGCCGGTTTAATATCATTTTTCAGTCTATTCGCTGCACTGGACTGGTCAACATTTGTCCGTGTGTACGATGTATTTGTCAGCAGCAAGAATGTCAAAGGGCTACCAAGAGTTATACCGAACACGGCGACGATCACCAGAAGATGCGCAAAGTTCGAGAGATACAACCACATCTGGAGAAAGAATACAATAATACAAAGACTTCAGCACATCAATTTGCCTTCAAGAAGGGAAAGTAAGACGAGATGTTGTCCCAAAAATGTTTCCCTCTAGATAGAAGACTGAAGACAAGCGATTATATTTACATATTATAAGTATTGAATTAATACCGTAATAGCAACACGCGGGCCGAATTAGAAATTTTATCAGGTAGGTAGATGATGAAATGTAAAAAAAATGTTGCTAAACAAACAATTGTACATGTAATACATCTATTATACTCGTGTCGTTCGTATTTTCATGCATGTGATGATATATGTAGTGTACCTACCTCGCTAAACGCACTTTGTCTTAAACTATGGGTCTTTTTCTCTTTGGCTAAAATTTTTAATCAATTCTTCCTTCCTTTGCAAAAATATCGAGGAAGATCATTTATTGTATAAATTTGTATCACTAAATTTTAAATTAGAATTCTTTCAAAATGAAGAATATTATTTTATCGTTTCGCGCTTGTAACTTATAGTTTTCAAATGAGTTTTAATTTTCAATCTCTTGTAATTTCAAGTACATCGACGCGTTTTAATACAGAAAAAATTGACTGAAAAGTGCGCTAAGCGACAGGGAACACTCTGTATATATGATGCAAACATGTAGCGATTAATTTATATTGATTAGGGAGCCGTTTTAATATCTTGTATGCCACCCACAGCGGTTAAAAAAAAGTACGTGAGCGAGAGCACGTCAGATGCGGTGGATGCGCTATTTTGCCTTGTTGCATCAGTCGTTTTGGCTCGGATTGGTTTGCTTTAGCCGCCTCTTGAGATGGAGAGGGAAAACATACCGGGACGAAAGACACGTGCGCGAAAGGCACGCTTCTCGATGTAGATGCTTCAATTTTTTGTCCAGTCTCTCACGGTTTAACACGCAGTTTTATTCGCGAATTTTAAGTAAGTTTTATCAGGATATACATCGCTTGAAACAATCGGAGAAATGTGATCTTTTCAAAAATTTGTTAACTAGACTTATAAATGCTGATAATTGATTTAAATTGTCAAAAAAAGACTAAATATTTCATTTACATAAATATATTTATTGGACACGAAGATTATTCAAGAAAGATATTAAATCTAATCATATTAGAGAAAGTCTTTCATTAATTGTTTTGAGCGATGTACTAAAAATACATACAATTAGATTCTGTATAACAAATTCACACATGTATTTATAAAAAAAAGAATAATTTTTGTTAGATATATTTGCAGTGGATTCCTCCTACTCTTTCTCTCTCTGGATTTAAGTGGAATGTTGAATTTGTGCGTGACTTACCGTGCGTGTAACGCTGCGATTTTCCGAATAACTCTGTTCGTTCCGAGGGAGATTCGAAAAAAAAGGAAAAAGGAGTCAAGCGCCCGCAGTTTATCACCGACGAATCGAGGAGGCCGACTGAACGACGGTATAACAGTTATTGGTCCATTTATATATTTCGAATGTAACAGCGGGCGCCCTTCCCTTTACCCGATTGGCCGTTATTACCGGGAGTAGGGCGATAATACCACCGACAAACAATCGAATTCATTATCTGCACGGGTCGTTTGTACCCGCGTAATAGATATCTCCCCAATTTGTTTCCACCCTCATCTACGGTCCATCGATTTTTATATCTCAAAAGAATGATACGATAATTACTTTTATTGAAAGCGATCGTGTATCAAGAAGAGAAAAGATGATTCCAATTACTCATCAGATCTCAATATCATGTATAGAAATATTTTTATACATATCTTCTATATTTCATAGCTCTTCTCTCTCTTTCTCTTCATGTTGGTTTTTTTTCTTCAATCAACAAATTTTCGATAAGCTTATTTGATCTACGCGAGCTAACTTTAAATAAAATTTAAGAAAAAATAATTCTCATCTCCCAGATAAGAATATGACATCATTTCGATTAAAGAAGATTCTCATTGAATTAACGCGAAATATCGAAAATTTCGATTGAATGTAATATTATTAATGTAAGTGCCATATATTTTTTTACTTTTATTACGATTTAATGAATCAAATGTATGTTTCTTTATATTAATCGTGATAATATTTCGTCGTTTTCGTTGAATTCATCTTATCCGTGAATGCGATCCCAAAATATGCGGTCAATCATAAAGAGGAAATTCCAAGAAAAAGTGTATGTTCGCATTAAAAAAGCTTTGCCATCAAATTCGAATTTCGTCAGCGGTTTGGAGGTTGTCACCTTAAAATTATGCTGAATCCCTCGTAAAAAATGCCTAAGAGATGTTAGATCATACTCTACGACGATTAAGATTGGATTGCTTACTCATAATAAATACGTAATAGTATTTAGAGTATTTTAAAATCCCTCACTTGTGAGTATGTATGCGCGCCGTGTTCTTTTTCAAAATAATTATTTCTCTTTCTTAGATATGCAAACTACCCTCTTTGTATAACAGAGATTGTACGAAATATTCACATAAATCTTTCGCTACGCGCATTTTGAAACGAAATATTTCTTCGCCTGAAGAACCCCATGTGTAGAAGCTAACGATGTAGAACAATAAATGTGCGTTCGTTAGAATCTATTAAATGAAGAACGAGCAAATAACTTACTTATGTGTGTATATATGTGTGCGTTTACTAATATTTTCTCAAATACTTCTTACATAAAGGTTACTAATCCTTGCGAAAGATAAGAACTTTATAGATAAGGACATAATTAACACATTGACATATTGTATATATATTTTGAAAATTTAAATAATTAAGCGTAATTAAATAGCAATTAAGCAACTTTGGTCAAAAAAATTTCAGTAATAATACCACAAATGTTTTTTTATGTGACAAAACTATTCAAAATTTTCCGTACAGATATTTATCGAGAAGTCGCATTAAGTAGTGTATTGCATGAATAAATCTCAAAATCTATCTGAAAATTATCTCGAGACCGTAAAATTTTTTACACACAAGATCTCTTTTATATTTTTTTATATTATCGTAGATCGAAAATTCTCATTAATTCGAATTAACACAATGAAGAAAGTTAGAAAAAAGGTTTCTGATGAAATATATTTTAATTATTAAAAATATTAAATAAAACAAAGCATCTAATTTTACAATTAATTATGTGTCAATGTTCTTAAACATCATTATTTTAATTCAATATCATGATGATGTTAAAACGGATATTGAATTGTATAATGTCAGAATTTCAAATATCACAAGATATATAGTACTATGCATTTATTGTTTTTTCTTTCAATATACTGCCACTCAATTACAACACATTTTTATCTTATTATTAAGATATAACATATAAACCGAATAATGGTTAGCATGTTAATGTGTTAAAGATTATTTTAAAACTATGATCGCACTCAATAATATAAAAAAAATCAACATTAATTATTACAATACTTTAGCAGTAAAACTTAATTTTATATTATATCTTCATTTTGATTGGAGGAAAGTGAACAAGAGATACTGAAAAGTTAAGAATACGCTAAAATTATATATTTATTTTAATATTGTCAACATATTCATATTGGGATTATTCATTTTTTAGATGACCAGTTTACATTGCATTATCTTTTACTATGAAAAAGTATGTAATGATTACTTCACTGGATGATAATAACATCACTGCTTCCTAATCGATCTTTGAGATAATCAAATCATGATAATGTTGGTATTTGTTAGCACTTTTAATATGAAAACGAACATTCCATCCGTTGTATATCATAAAGGTAGAAAGATTAATATTTTTTACAGTAAAATTTATTTACATTTTTTTTAAGCATATTTTTTTAAAGAGCAACTATTTCTGTTATTAAGCGCGTTCAAGAATATTGAATGCAGCTACGAAAATAAAGTATAAATCAAAACAACAAGAAAAAGTAATAATAATAAAAATAAAGCAAGTAATAAAATAATTTCATTACCACGTATAGCTCTCAATTAATCTGTTTCCTTTAGGGCCGATGTTCCAACTTCTTGGTAGATTTATCCAATTATCCATTAGATATATATCAATAAATGTTGTTTCATCTATTGGTAAAATTTACTTATAAATTAAATTGTTATTACCAAGAAGTAATTTTACTCTGTATTCCAACCACTGTAAAGATCTCTATTTATACTGATTGATGGGTAAATCTAGAAATTGAAATAACTAGCTCTTAGTTATGGATATTCAATATTAGAGCCTTTAACTTCTTTTTTAATAAAAAGTATATCTGAAAAAGTTGTTGAATTAACGTAAAAAAAGTGTATTTATAATAACGCTATACTTTTTTAGAAAGATCGTGCATAATTACAGAAATTTTTATAAATATATTTTAATTATATAAGATGTGTGTACACAATAAGTAACATGAAATAAGAAACAGATAATGAGAATACTTATTGGAACAGATTTTGTATATGTATATATAATTTCTCAACAATTTTATTAAAAAAAATATATATATATATATTATATAAAATATATCTATATCAACATGATAAATGTATAAAGTTAAAACTTAAATTACGGTATATTTTTATGATATTATGCAAAATCGTTCAACGAGTTCAACGTGGTTTATAATTAACGAATTCTGAAGAATACAGGACGCAACGATTGTCTTCTTAACTTCAATGTTATTGAAAAACCTCAAGTAAGTCGCACATACAAATCTTATCGAAACAGAGAAAACGTCTATAGACATTTCCCTTTTCAATTGAGGTAGCATCTTTGATTAACAACAAATTTATGCTAATTAAAATACTTTGCATTGAAAACAATAAAGTATCATTATGTTGGACAGATATAAAATATAATGCTGAAATCCTATAACAACTTATAATATTAGTTGACATTTTTCACATTACTGACTCCATCTTCACGAGTCTCAAGTGCTGCTGTAAAAGATTCTCTTTTGCCTTCAACTGATATTTGGAAATAAGTGGTTTTACCATCGATCTAAAAATATCAAAATTATCTTACGAAATATTTCAAATATGCTACATGATATACTTACAAGTCTAAACACAATTGCGCAAGATGCTGTGGCATGCGATATCGCACGTGAGGAGAGAGATCCAGAAACGGATCATTCACATTTGCCGTGCTTTCCAACCCTTCGAATCTACACAAATAAAACATATAATACGAATTATGGCATAGAAAAAATGTTTCTCTTAACGAAAATAATTATTTATTATGAGCCTTACCTCACGACAAAATGTCTGCGATACTGGTGCACGGCATCATTTGTATAACGTTTTGCTAATTCAAGTACAACGGGAAATTCCACGTCGCGAAAATCACCACCTATTTCATAATATTTACCGAGTTTATTCAGGCCCGAATCGTTTTCCCTTGATATAACGATGGATCTTGTTGTCGGTGTATCTATCCAAACAACACGACATTTACTGTTAAGCAATTTGGTGAACCATGAAACAGGACCAACTTTAGCTACGTTATTCCATTCAGCTTCATCATACCAGTCGTATACCTTTAAAAGAAATAGTTGTGAAAAATATCCTTGACAAATTGTATTATAGTTTGCATTATATAAATAAGAAAATTTTAATAAAGATACTTTTTTAAATCATAAAAATTTTGATTGACATATGTTGATATGTAGAATGTATTATCAACAATTAATCTGTGCAATAGAAAACTTACGAAACAGGAACACATCTTGGCAAGTGTTTTGCGAAAATCTTTCATCAATGCCATAAAAGATATCGAATTTTTAGTATAAAGGAGAACAATATCATCGCAAGAAAGATTATCGTGATCGATTTCTTTTTCACTGTCGTTGTTATCAACGATACTGAGATCGGTGGATTCGAAACAACCAGAGTTCAGAAAATCATCATGCTGTGGATTAACATATAAGGTAACCTTCTTCTTTCGAATACACAGATGCCAGAAACATAATGTTCCAATTATCACTGATACAATCAATACAATGACGATGATAGGCAACAGTAAATGTAAGTTTGCACCCAGCAATTTATCTGATTTTATCATCTCTCTACTTTCGTTATATAACGAAGTATTCACACAACCTACAAACATAATTTGCAATACACAGTTTGTTTATAAAAAATAAAAAACTTCTGTAAATTTATAATTCTACATAAATTCAAAATATCTTTTCTGATATATTAGATGGCAAAATATGTATAATACAAACAAAAGATATTATTTCTTTAATTAACTTTAATTTTTTTTGTAATATATTTTATCTCTGATTTAAACTTACGTTTCACCCATGTACATGGCATCGTATTTGCATGCGCTGGCTTCCAGATAGTATTTTTATAGCATCGATCATCATGTATGCGAAATACGAAGCAATAATGCGTTTGTGTAGTTTGTTCTTGAAAATTACATTGTACAGTTTTCATGTATTCCCCGATTCCTGTCTGCATCTATTTAATCAAAGTTTTTATTCAATGTAACATTTATATATATGCACACACAGATAGAAAATTGGATCTGGATTTTGACTAACTTTTTGCATTTCAAAAGTAATTAAAAGAGATAATATTTACCAATTTTACATTGCAATGATTTTCCAATGTTTCTTTAAAATTAGTCTGCAAAGATAAAAAATTAAATCTGGATATTAGCTGCAAAAAAATAAATAAGTATACATATTTCTTAATAACTAAATATTACCAGATTGATTGGCCATGTGAATATTAGTGATTCTTTATTCCAGACGCAACCTTTTCCTGAATTATTACGTGGTGATATCAAAGCCACTTCAAGTAACAATCCTGTATCTATTGGTAGGGAAGTATCTAATGTAAAATTTGTTATTTCATGTCTGTAATATATATATGTATATATATATCCTATTTTATATCTTAATTTCTTCAAAATATTAAAGAATATTCTATAAATAAATTTATCTTATGCACACAATAGGAAATAGATATTATTCTCTGAAATTTTATGATATATGAAATATATATACAGGGCGAGTAACTAGAAATTGCCTTTTAAGATATATGTATAAATATTGATTTTATATAAAAATGTAAAAAAAATATCTTGGAATGAAGTTTTTCTAGTCACTCACTTTATATATACATTGATTTATACATAATAATTATTATTACTATACCTTTGATCAAAATTATAATATGAGTTATATTTACAGATAAACTGTGGTTCTTTCACTTCTGTACTTTGATAAGTAGTATTTATAAATTTATGACCCCTTATTACATATTTTTGTCTACCTATGTGAAATCGAAGTGCATAGCATCCTGTAAAGATGTATTGAAACCATAGTTTAATATTGCCCTGAAATATCAATTGCAAAATTTAATACTAGGTATTAATTATATATACATCTATATACAAACATATGTAAACAGGTCTAATATTGGTCTTAATATTGTTTATTACCTCGCATAAGGATACTGTCGAATTATCATTATATTTTACAGGTTGATTAGTGTTTCTAAGAATACACATGGTCCTTTCTATAGTATGTACATTTGAATTAATGTCATTCACTTCATTAAACTTATACTCTCCACATTCTCTTTCATTCTCAATCAAAGGATTGACTAATAAGGCTACTCCTAATCCACATTCTTTTTTGGGAGGTGTAAACTCAATTTTCAAAGAATCTTAGATAAAAGGAAAGATATGATTAATTGATATAACTAATTGTTTCATAAATCAATCATTCGATATAAGAGGATGATGTACCAGTTAAATGGCCTCTGTTTTCATCTCTCTTTACATAAAAATTGATATCATCAGGAACATCTTCAGCAGTACAATAATTAATAACTGAAGGATGGTATTCAATTATATTATAATTATCTACATCTCCATGGCATTTTTGCTTAAACTTATACTGAAAAATAAAATAAAATATATATAATAATGTATATATATATATATATATATATATATATATATATATACATATATATACTATATACCATATACATATATATATATATATATATAAACATCATTATATGTATATGTATAACACATATGATATAATGATAATTTATTTCTCACACCTAACAAATTTTTTATCTATCGTTCATAATTACAAAGTCGTAAAGTATCATATAATATTACATATTATTTTTTTCGAGATAAATAAGTTTATCGTATAACTCACAGTGCATGGCAAATTGTCCAAGGTAAATTCATCTGCCTGTACAAGAATAAATAAGAGAAGAGCGATACATTGTCTACCGTACATTGTCCACTTCTATCTTGCAAACAATATTCATTTTAACGCGCTGCACAATATGAGATAACGTATTGTATGATATGCACAGGAAACAGTTAATTCTTTGGCTATCTGGTCCAATAATTATTTAAAATAATATAGATTTTTTTCGCGCTCGCGACATGCGGGCACAACACGTAGTAATAGCGAGCAAATTGTGGCGCATTACACACTTATGTTTCATTTATCACCTTTATCATGACCTTTATCACACGCTCTATTCGGTCGATAGTAGCGAACATGCTAGTGAACAGTAATCGACACCAATTCTATAAGATATTCTACTCGATCATGTTTACAAGGAAATTGTAGAACATGGAACGTCGCAGGCTGCGACTCGAACCTGCTCGCGAATATTTTATCTGACAGAATACATCGAATAACACGGGGCCTACATTATCTCGCTAAGGTAACATTGAAGATACACACCGACGATGTGATTTAATCGACAGTATCAAAAAGTGAACATGTTTCCAATTCCTAAAAGTAAATGTAACGGTGCTACTGTACGAGGTACGGAGGATGTCCCATGAAAAACGTCGGCGTGGCCTGTCAGTCTCATATTTCATTCTGATTGTATACATGTACGCAATAATATCGAATTCAATTGAATTGTAAATTGTAAGTGCGCGGACGATCTGTCAAAAAGAGTAGCACGAAAATATAGAAGAAAAAAAAAATGGGAAGAACAATTTATGCCGAGGAACATCTTCGCGCGTATTTAGCATCTCTAGCGAAATCGGACGGATATGTAATGGGATTAATTTTAGGACAGGTTCGATTATATATTTCTTTTTAATCTTTCAGTTTTCCCTATGTCATTCTATTCCCTCGTTTTTAACATGTGCGACGAACATATGTGAAAAACAAGCAGTGCAAATTTATTTCGAGTTCTTCGAATTATTAAAATTCAAGTGCAAATCTGTTCCAAAAGTCACTTTCTTTTTTAATCAATTTAAAAAGAGTTTGATTCTTAATTCTTAAGGGTCACATATGGGTTATTTTGATTCTATCGATACTTTAATAACAGAATATTTCCTAAAAGGAATTAATCAATAAAAAAATAAGATTAATAATTTGAAATTTAATTAATATAATTATTAATTTAAAATTTATTTTTTAGCTTTTGTTATATGAGCATTTTCTATGGATGTCAAGGAATATACATATATAAATTTTTGTAGATTTTTTCAAATATTTTAAAACAATTAAAACTGACAAGATATTATGACCCATATGTGACCAGGGCAAAAGAAATATATGACTTACAAGGATTAAGTATCAGATTTCATAGTAAATCATATGTAATATACTTGTATTAACTTCTTCAATTTGATTTTACAGAATGCTGGACAAAAAGACTATGCAGTACATTTAGCAAAGACACCACCTCCTCTTACTAAAAATGTTGTTGAAGAAACATTAATTAGCTCTGCCTCACTTGAAGAACAGGATACAGCAAATACATATATTAAATCTGTTAAGGATATACCTATCAGTTGGATCGCTGATCACGCTAAACATGTATGTTATTATCTTGTTGACAAAATTACAGAGTAACATATACAATACATAATTCCATATTTTTATTTCTTATTTTAATTCTTATCTTTTATATATATATATATATATTGAAATAGCATATATATATTGCATAAAGATAGTGGTAATAACAGTATCTTGTTTTCTTTCATTTACATTCTTTCAGGTTACAAAAATGCTGCCTGGTGGAATGTGGGTACTTGGTGTATTTATTGTCGGACCTGAAGATACATTAGATAATACTAATAATGTACAGAAGCTTAAATCAGTTCTTAGTGCAATTTACAAAACTCTATCATGGAATAATAAGCACCTTTGTGGAAATAACTATGATGAGAAGATTATATTAAGTTTTAACAGCATTACGCAAAAGTACACTGCCTTTGATAGTTTAAATGAACTTTAATTCTTCATATATCTCTTAACTTAGTAACTTAAATTAATTAACTTAATTTAGTAACTTTTTTGTATAATATTTTTAGATATATTTGCAAATCTATAGACATTACTAAAGATAATATATTAAATAATATATTAAAACCAGCCGACTGGAAATTCCAAGAAAGAGCGGCTAAATGGCATCAACTTGAAGCTTTAATAGACTTTGACAGATTGTATCTTATTGCAGCAGATAAGAATCCAGAGACTTTTAAGAAACAGCTACAGGTATTGACAAATGAACAATTCATTATTTTTGCAATACTATATGAACTAAAAACATAAATCTCACAGAATATTTTAGCAAGCGTAGCAGATTTAATCGATTCTTCACTTGTTGTTATCGAGGGAGAAGTCGGAGCTCCGGATGACGCATTGGAAATGATTGGCAAAAGAAAAAAAAATAGCAAAGAATGTAAAAATAAGAAAGACAATAACAATAACTCTTTACAAGTTAGTTTATACATTCCCTGTGTAAGTACAAACAGATTTATTTAAATATTACATTTATATAGTTGAAAAATTAATTTATTAAATAAAATATATTTTATCTTTTTAGGAGCAAAGCAATACTAATTCATGTATAAAAGTGACATCATGTAGCGCATCAATACGACTAATAGGACAATTAGTCAGTAGAACATTCTTACATCAAAAAGCAAGTATTGCAGAAGCTAACATGGCTGTAAAACAAGATATAGTGAGATCTCTGGCAAGCAGATTGGAAATGCATTGGGACAGTTTAATAGAAGAGGAAAATGGTTCGCCCGAAGGTAAATTGCTAATAATTTTTTAAGTGTATCTCTCTTATAATATAACATAGATTTTGATACATTTACATTCAGGCAATTTTTGATTTTTAGAAAATATCACATTGCATGAACCACCGCGAAGAGTATTGATAGCCTTACCGGAAAATAAAGTTACACTATCGGATTATCTATTTCCCGGCGAAGGGCCGCAGGAAGCATTAATGTCGTTACAAGAACTTTTAGACCTTAAAGTACAAGAAAGTCAAGTACAAAAAGAAGTCGAACTACAAGCCGGTAAGTAGAAATGTTAAAGTTTCATTATAATAACTTGAAAAGTTGCACATATGTCATTATTTAAATATGGTGATACAGATCCTACAGAATTTTACTGCCAAAGCGATGTCAATACTAAATCGTCGGACAGTAGTCCTGATACAACTAAAAGTAATTGTCAAATAAGTGTTTATCAAATAACTATTTATCTTACTGGATTAAGTGTTGCGCTTATTATATTAATAATAGCTGTCCTTGTGCATCAACTACTCACGGTTTAATATATATACTATGTTTATAATTTTATTAATGCACATGAGAGAGATACAGGCATACACTCTGTGTGTCTTACACACTATATGTCTATTTTAAAATATAAATACATTTTTTGAAATCATGTCTATATGTAAATTCTGATGTAAAAATATTATTATTTAATACATGTTACACAACAAAAACTATAATATACATAATACTTATTATTTTTTTATAAATACTGTTAATGCGCGATATTTTTATTTGTGAGATAGTATTCTCACATATACATAGTTACATAAACATTTTTATATTGATAAAAATATGGCAAAAGTGTGCAAAACAAAAATTACAATTGTGGCCATTTAAAATCAAATTAATTTGTATGTATTTTACAAGAAATTGTTCATATATAATATATATTTTGAGAGGAAATACAATAAAATACTAACAAAAGTTTTCAATTTGCATTATATATTATATATATGCGGATTTCATTATACACCTATATAATATGTACATATACAGAATATTATACATATGTCTTATATACAAAAGAATAGCATTTTTAGTCTTTATAATGGCAATCCTTATATCCTTAATATGACATTTCTGCTATTTTATTAATATATTTTTCAATATTATTCATATAAATAATATGTAATCCAATAATGCCAAATTAGATAATAACATGTAGTTTTGATACAAAATTTCATCAATAAATCAGGCAGTGATAATTCTAATATTTAAATGCTTACTACCAGCGGCATTGATTTCATAAATTTCGTAAACATCTGTAAAACTACCCTAACATGTATGAAAATTTTATTTACAAAACTTTTTACACTGTACACATGACAAATTTCTTCAAAAAAACAATATCGCTAAGAATATTCAGGAAATAACAGAAGAAATATCATAGATTTTGCATTGTTCAGTAATACATATAATTCATTATTGAAATCTGTTCCTCTTTCTTTCTCTCTTTCCGGATCACCCTATATAATATGTATTTATATTATATATATATATATATATATATATATATATATATATATATATATATATATATGTATGTATAAATATAAAATATAAACAATAAAATTATAATAAACATATTTAAAATAATACTTTTCAAAATTCTTTTAAAAACTTTATAGCCAATAGAGAATATATATCTAATAATGCAGATGTGTTTTAAAGAATAAAAACAATATATTATTAATTCCTCTTTCCGGGCATACATGCAATTATTAGAGCAATTGTTCACATGTAATATTCACATAAATACGATATAATAAATAATGCAATTGTAGAAAATAACGATCTCTAATTATACAATGTTGAAATTTAAATTTTTGATGCAATTGTACAAATTTAATTAATAATTATATTTGTGCTTTAATAATAGCATAAGTTTTGTTAATTTACAATCTAATTTTTCTAATTTTTGAAAATCTCCCTCAAAATTACTTTTTCTCCTAAGAAAAAGCATAACATGATAATTATTTATCTTTAAATTAATCACACTAATGATCACATCTGCGTATAATTATCATTTCGTGCGGAAATTATTCACGACGAAGATAACAAATTGCATTTCATGCTTTTTTAATTTAATATGTTAAAATTGCTATCCATATCAGATAGAAATCAACAGAATTCTTAAACTCTATGCGTTTTATGGATAGCTGAATTTTATACTACACCCATTTTTATAAGCCCTGATTGGCTTCCTCTGCCGACACTTGCATCTTCCAATGAATCTAAGTCTAAAGCGGATTCTATCATAGTCGTATCTTGCAAGAGTCTAAGTCTAGACGCGGATAACGGAGTCGTTACTGCCGGCATGGAAGATGTATCCAGAGAGGAGGAGACAACGACACTTTGACGAGGAGGCAGCGGAGCGATTTCGTCGATATCAATTGGTACTATATTGAGAGACGCTAGCGGTATTTCGTTGGTAACAAGTTGACTTATGCTGTTTGTCGTACTACCTAGAAGCAAAATTAGCTTTGATAAATAAGTAACTTGATTGTTTGTGGGTTGTTTACATGGACAATTTGTACAAAGTGCATACATTACTGTATTAAAAAAAAAAAATAAAT